>NC_034409.1:14931497-15231497 GCF_002078875.1 Numida meleagris | reverse complement strand
CAAATTATGGACAAAATATCAATCCCTCTAGAACTACACATGCAAAATGCAAACGATTCTCAATAGAAAGGAAATTGTGATAGAACAGGGCTAGACACAATAGAGAGAAATAATGAAAAATGTGGTTGGGATCACTTAAGGTGGATTCTACTTCAATTTCAACTGCATAACGGTAGGATGAGTTATGTGCTGTCACTGATCAGGCACATTCATCTTCCTTTACTGACACCAAAAGGAGCTCAGATGAGAGATAGAACTCTAATAAATCCAGTACTCAGTACAATGACAAGAAACATTCAGTAGATTCGAGAAACCATTCAAATCTAAAAGTCACCTTTAAATAAAAGAGCTCTACTCTGAAGGGTGCTAATTAAGAGACACGGTGCTTCTGCATATACTCAGTTTTTTTCTTTTCACAGTTTTTTTAAACAGATCAACGCTAGATGGCTCCCCCTGTCCCACTCCCCAGCACTGGCACAGAGCCCAGCTGCAGCTGACCACGTGTGGGCAGAGTGCCTTCACTTGGACAGCAGCCTGCCCCAATTTATACAGAAAACAAACACCAGACAAGGAACACTGAGCCATGCAATCTCATTTCCACAGATTCTCATCTGCCCACAACATGTTCTGGTTTATGCTGGACAGCAAGCCTAAATGTTAACAGATCCTAGTTGCAATCTTCATGCACAATGAAAAAATATTCCCAGGTTCCCTTCTCCTGCAGTAAGTACAGAGCTCACCACTAAAGAACTTGTGTTCTGCCTAATGAATGGGAGAAGGCAGGAAGAAGGAGAGCCAGAAGCAGAATCACACTGCTTATTGTGTGTTCTACTGCTCCGTGCGTTCACATCATCACTCTACATGAATCCAGTGTGGGGTTTTTAGATCAAAGTAGATAGCTGAAAAACAAAAGCTCCTTAACATGCTTTTAACAGCATATTTCTCTTTTAGAACCTTCAATGTAACTGCTGTGACTATCAAATATATCTACTACCTTGGCTAAAACTAAACTGAAAGAATGGTCAAAGTTTCAGTAATGCAATTTCAATAAATAAATAAAACCAAAGGGACTATGAGCAGACTCAACTGAAGTGTGAAGGCCCAAACTCACATGCTAAAATTATTAAGCTGCTATATTGCCTGCTACAACATTTCATGATATGAGCTACAGCACCTTCCTCCTGCCTTTCATCCCATACAGGCCAGGCCATGCAAGAAAGAAAACTACCAAATTCTACAGCGATTCCCAAAGGCATCACCATCCCACAACTGCTTGCAATCCCAAAGTCAACCTCAATTCCACAATAGCGATTTCTTCCTATTAAAGCACTTGCTGAAAGCCAAAACACAGGACAGAATTTTGAAAAGCCAAATGAACTATTCTTGAGGTTAAGAATCTACCCAACTTCCTTCCTTGTATGACAACCAGTTAATTGAAATGACAGTTAATTAAAAACCTGGGAAATATTCCAACCTTCTTTCTTCTTGACTGCTTTCCTCAAGTTTCTGTAGCCTTCAAAAGCACGAGGTACAGTATTGGAAGGCCAAGTCAATGAAGGACAAACCAGACAGTGAAAAGCGAAAGTGATAAGAAGGTAAAAAAATGATACATGAGCTTGTGGAGTTTAAAACAAAATTTAAAAAAATACCGTCAAAAGACAACAAGTAGTAAAAAGGCAATACATTTTGAACAGTTGGAAAGTAAATAGAAAACAAAGCAGCAGCATTTGTAGGTTAACTAATCTGTCACTGTCAACAATTAGAAATTCATGTTATACTAGGGAAGAAGTTTATACATATTTCACTTTGAGAATTATTTCTAAAGTAAGTTCAAAAATCTCTTAGTTCTAAAAAGAAAACTAAAATAAAACCAAAGAAACTCTCTATACGTTTTCCTCTTAAAATTGGTAGGTAAAAAAAATTCAGTAGGTGGTGCCACTGAACCAAAGTTAAATATCCTCAGCAACATCTCAGGACAAAGACAAGATTTTTTTTTTAGTAATAATATTCTAAATCATATATTCTGAATATAATTCAAACTTTTTTTGAACTGCAATTATTTGTTTAGAGTCTTGTTATTTGTTTTTAAGTAAGAACAGAATTGCAGTTTTTTTTTTTCTGGGATTCAGAAGTATATTCCAGTGATTGCTTGTTATTGAAAAAAAAAAAGCACCAGAAGCAATGAGATGGACAGAAAGTTAGTATTTTTACTTGTACTTTTTCATCCTTAACCAAGGGCAATGTAGCTGTAAAGAAGTATCTGTGTGACTTAAAGTAAGTGTAGGGATGGCCTAAATTATATTCTTCATGTTCCCATTATGAGCAAGTTTTGAGTGCGAGTCCTTCCACTTGACACTGCCTGCTACCTTCTTCAGTGCCACCTAGGTGCTACCATGCTGAACCCCATGTAATTTTATCACTAATTTAGTTTAATAAAGGTTAGGGAAGTCAAAAGACAACAGTCAAAAAAGGTTACAAGATGCGTAAGGCTGACTAGCAAATGAAAGAGACATGGGAGATTTGCAGCGGGACTTCTAGCAAGTAGATCACACATTTGTGGAAGTATACGTCAATATTTCAGTAGCCAAAACATTACTGCGGTGTAAACTGTTTCCAACAATCTTTATGATACATGCTTATTAAAGGCTACAGATATGAAGCAGTACATACCTGCTGCTCATTCAAAAACTGACTCTTAGATCTTCAGGCTACTTCAGAACCATTTATAGAAGTCGGATGTACTTAAAACTATGCACCTTTAATCAATCATACTGACCCTTATGCAGGAAACAAGCAGATCAAGAAAGGTAGTAGGGGCAGAGCTACTAACTAATTTTACCAATCCCATTTTCATAGGAAAATGCTAGTTAGACAGCTTTAGGAAAATATCAACCCTATAAAGGAGTAGTACAGTAAAAGCAGCTAAATGCCTGTAGGAAACAGAAGTAGAGCAAAGAATCCCTGCCAAGCTACAGGGTAAATGGTTCCTTTGCAGTACATCAGCATATCCATTTCCAACACCTGAAATTTTGGTAGAATAAAAATTTACAACGATATATCGCAAAAACAGACTCTACACTTCATCAGTTAGATAGAAGCAATCTGCAAATGCACGATCTCTCTGCAAATGCACGATCTCTCAAATTCTAATTCTTAGCATTCATGAATTTTTTTTCCTGATACATGCAACTCAGAAATATATAACTATTTAGCGGTCTGCAGATGGGCCAACCCCTACCAGTACTTAAGAGTGTGCTCTATAAAACTGGATCATAAGACCATTTTGAAACGTAGGCTGGGCTATCAAGATGGCTCTTTGAACTTAAATTCTCTCTTGGTTCTCCAATTCCACAATACACAGTTTACTGCAAGTAGTCCTTGCTCTTGGGTCGGGCCACTGAGCTATCCCATTGACAAGACTGTTGTCCTGGTGTGGGCATCACTGCTCAAAGACACTTCTTTTAGAAAAATACCAAAATTAACACCTACCTCTTTTATTTACTATTGTAGAAAGCTTCCAAATGTTTTTGTTTTCTTCTGCTTTGCTTTTGGGGGACTTTTTTTTTTTTTTTTTTTTTAAAGTGAACACCTCCTACAGTAAGAGCTATTACTCCATGTCTCTAGTAACTTTTACCAGTTTTCTAGTCACCATTCTGTCAACAGCCACCAAATCCTCAGACATCAGTTGAACAACTGGGGCTCCAAGTATGTATGTAACGCATGTTTAATTTAAAGATTTTAAAAACATACTAAAGCAGATCTTCTTCTTCAGTATGTTAAAGAACATATTAAAGTGTTTGTCTGAAGTGAGGCCAGAAGATTCTGCTGCTTTCATTTAATACTTCCACCCCTACAAATGTAATACACAAAGTCAATTTAAATACCCATGAAAGAGTGTCCTGAAAAAAATGAGATGCAAAAAAGAATTATCATTAAAAGGAGAGTTTTCCACAAGTATCGGACATCTGTATAATGTATGGATTGATGGATAAGACTCCAAGCTGCAGATCTCACTAACAGAAAGCTACCTTACATTTCTACTACATTTCAGGCTTGTTAAATTTACTGTTAACTTGTAGATAAAAGATTAGAGGCACGAAGAATTGCAAGGAAAAAGGAAAGAACTGTAATAGAATCAAGGTTTTGGAGTGCTCAGATTCTTGCTGTACTAACTGCTATCTGAACAGGCATTTATATCAATGTCTATGAGCATTTTAGTAGATGAGAAATTGGACAACAAAAAACAGCTAAGCATGACATTGCAAAAAAGTAGGAAATCAAATCAAAAACATTCATAAAAGCAGAAGGTAGAGAAAGCAAAAGAAGCCATTCCAGGAGCTACCAAAGAATTCCCAGCTATTCAGAATATCTTTTTTTTGGACACATTAAAGGAAAAAAAATCATAATTTTTGTTCTTGAAAATTCCTTATAAATTTCAGATGCTTAAGAAGTCAGAAGAGCACCTGTGCTTTTACGGTTGTGCTTAACTATGACATTAGAAAAAAAATTGTTACATCAGAAACATTCATTCTACAAATACCATGTATTCCTTTAGAAGTAAAGATGCATGAGAAAAACATCTATTCATTTGATGTGTAAAAGGGTTTGTGGAAACACTAGTTTAGGAACCAAACCCAAACAGCAACAACAGACAAATCTGGAATTGTCAGAGTTGAAAAAGTAAAAATAAAACACGTATTTCCTTACTAATACAAAGAAATAAAACTATTATTCATACACCACCTTTTTTTCTTTTTTCTTTCTTTTTTTTTCAGCTTTTCTAGATCTTTCTTGGCTATATCTAGAATTTCCAGTGTCTCTTTTTCTGAAGAAAGCATAGAATATGTTGATGGTCCACCAAAGTATGTGGATCTTGTTGAAGCTCTTGACAAGTTGCGTCGAAGATTTTCATTAACTGCTTCACTTTCTAATAATTTTGCTCTTAAAAAAAAAAAAAGGAAAATATACCTCTTTAGTATCTGCAACTGTAATGCACTGTCTTCAGTTTAAGAAGAAACTACAATACAAGGTGAAATCTTATGAAAAACAAGCATGGTACATCCCCTGGTCAGACTGCTTTACACAATAGCTACGGAAACTGTACACATATCATAGACATAAATTCTAAATGAACAATTATTGAAAAATGACAAATATATAGGCACCTTGTATCAACAGATACATACAATGTATGTAGATATGTATATCGTTACACAAAAGCTACTATGTAATATAGCATTAATAATAAGTGGGAATAGGCCACATATATATATATATATATTTTTGCAACAATGCAGCTTCAAGTGTCTAAAATATTTAATATCTTTAGTTCAATCCTTATGAGGAGTTTCTCAGTACTATAATTTATACCAGGTTGTAAAGTTATCACAAAACAACAGTGTCAAGTTTTGCTGTCTTTTGTTACCTGAATAATGATGGAGACTTGATATTGTTACACAATTTACATTTCATTATGTTTCAGTTTTAACACTTTAATTTTCTGTGGGCAAAAGCAACACCAGATGATCTTAGAAGTTGAAAGACTATTGTTCTAAAGCAATCTCCACACAGAAAAACACAGTGATCAGTCAACTGAAGCATTCAGCTGCCAACATTACCAGTACTTGATTTAAATAAAAATGATTCAAACACTTTACATAAATACCTGAGATCTTCAATTTCCTTGATATAATTATGAATCATGTTGCTAATTTCTTCATTTCCTTCTCCTGTGGAGAGAAGGGAATGATAAAACTTAATATTTTAGTAAAGGTACTAGGCACATGGTACCAGCAAAGAGAAATAATCATATGGGCTGCACATTTAGATGTTATCTGATTATGAAATGTATTTTTCTTTAAGCTGCATTAGGAGTTTGGTTCCTCTTTGTGTCCTGTGATCAGGACTATTACAAGTAACTTCTTCTATTTTGTTTTTTTTTTCCCCTCTATCAGTAACTTTTAATAATGGATGTATCATAAATCAAAACGATCCTAACAAAATGCACAAGAAGAACAATGTATTCGTGGTATTTCTATCAGCTGATTGTTCTATGAAGTAAAAAGCCAATGGTCACCCATCTCTGGGTCCTCACCCAATGCTAAATGTTTAAGTACACTTGTAACTAAGCATACAAGTAATACCTATCCAAAGGGATTATTTCAAATTTCATGCTGCTGATAGTCCTAAATGAATGGCACAGAGTCCCAAACTACTTCTATTAACAGAAGTCTCCAGAAATAGAGGTAAGAGCTAGATGGATGCCTCTCACTGCCGAATCAGACCCAACGTTACCTTTTACAAAAGCATATCTCTTCCAAGGGATCCATGAAGCAAGAACACGAAACTGATATGAATTCATGTACTCATTAAGCAGTTTACATACAAGTAAGCACAACACACCCACAGCATACCTGCTCTGGCTAGCACTTGGTTGGCCTGATCACTCACGAGCTGCGTTACTCTGGCTCTCAGTGCATCAATAGTCTCTTGCATGGCTTTAATTCTAACACGCAGATTATTGTTTTCTGTTTGCAGCATAGCATTTTCATGAAACATGTCATTGATGCTTTCAACACCGTCTTCATCTATAATCCTTTTACCCTTAAGTAAATACGCAAGTTATTACTAGTAATAAAAAATGATGTGTAGATAAGCATTTATTAGCATTATTTTTAAAATCTAGCAAAGATAATCCACAGATTGTTTAAAATTCCACATAAACGCTCATAGCAAAAGATTATTCTCTCAAAGTGTTCAAAACAGCATAGAAAGTTGTCAAAGCTCTGATGTGCTCTTAACGTTTGGGTCCTGCCTGTATAGTTCCACATTAGCCTGAAATACAAGTTCTTGGAGAGATTTAGAAACGAGAAGACCATTCTCTATTAAATCTGGATAGTATCTCAAGAATAACAAGGGGAGATAATGGCAGCCACATTTACTGCTGAAAACATTATCTTTTGAGTAAAATTTCAGTAAGAAATAGGCATTGTGTAGTAAGAGTATTTGGCCTGTATAATTTAAAACCTATTTTTAAAGCACAAATACTTTTAGCTCTCTAGGTTTTTAAAAGAAGCTTACAATAACTGGTACATGAATGAACATGTGAACAATCTAAACTGTGGTCATTTTTCACTTTGGAAGTGACTATTTCTCATTGCTGACCGTGAGGATATCCGGTAATAACTGAAAGGTTCTTTTTTTTTTTTTTTTAATAGATTAGTGTTATTATTCAATTATTTTTTTTCCCCATGTGTAAAGCAGAACTGGCCAAGAGAAAATAAGCTGTAGAATTACAATCATTTTAAAGCAGAAGAAATACTGAAAGAATACACTTACTGTTTTGTATTCCATCAGTTCCATCTGTAGCCGTGTAATCTCATTGCGCAAAGCATTTATTTGCTGACTAGCCCTATCCTGATTAACCATCACCTTGTTCTTGATGTTTCGTGCCCGATTTGCATACTTCAATGTGTTCAAGGTTTCCATGAAGTCTCGATCGGAAGGGCTCACACACGCTATCATGAGTGTTTGACTGCAAGTTACAAACATAGGTTAGCTTTACAAATCAAGAACAAAGAGGACAGACAGGCTAACAGGTCTTCAAGTAGAAGGTGAAACAAGAGTAGTGACTTCATAACATTTCTGAAAAGTTTCTAACTCGAAGTAGTAGAAGACTGCCAACCACAAAGTTCCAGAACTGTTACATGCAAATCACTCTAGTATAGCATAGGTGATGTTAGATCAGTAATTGTTCTACGTGTAAAACTATAAAAGCAAAGAAATGTTTTCCTAATAGTTATATAATTAAAAATCTAATATGAACTGAGATTTAAATACTTAAAGCCAATCTGAAGCCTCAAATAGCAATTTGGATTGCGTAGTTGTCAGGACTCATTCATTTACGAGGTGCCAACCTACTTAATCTGAATGTGCCCCTTTAGATACCTATATGTGCCCAGAACCGCTCAGGGTACCTACTGACCACCTACTGTTCTACTGAGATCCAAATTCTCTTGCTTCAAATTATCTCCTGTACTCTAACAGGAGACCAAAAGATAGTACTTATCCTTAGTATATCTGGCAATAAGTGTAATTTTTTTTCTCCATTTTTCACAACACCATTGCTTACAGCTCTTCCACAAAAAGCAGCAGGAGCTGAGTTCTACTCCCAAGACAAGCATGAACAACTGCTTTATGGGCTCCTACAATACTCTCTAGCCAACCCACTATGGAATACACAGGGTGAGAATATATAGCATGCTCCAAGTAAGGGACTGAGCACACAGAGCAGCAAGAACCAGGGGGACAAAAATAAAAAACAAAAACCTTCTTACCAACTTAATGTTTTAGTTATTCAACTGTGAGGAACAAGGTCCCACCCTACCCTTCATCCCTGGAGCTCGCACTCTTTTCATATCAGAAGAGAACAATTCAGAGGGGTCAAAAACAGAATTCCAGTAGTAGATCATGACCCAAGGGTGCCAACATGACCTAAATTCTCCACAGACAGGGGAAACACCTATATTTGGGTGGATTGAATTGTCCCCGTCAGGCTTTAGAGGAACACGCTTTCCTTTGTTATATATGAAAGCTTAGGTGTTATGTTAGGAGTGCACTGACTGCATTAGACAAACCAGATTCTGATCTTCATCTCCTGTAATTTCAGCCGAGACAGACAAATTACTCCTTGCAATCCTTTCAAGACAAGCTATTATATTCAACAATTTGAAACTAAACTGGAAAGAGTAACTAGCCTGTGGATACAGGAAAGACTCAGTATAGAAGAATGAACTCTATTTCAGCAATTCTTCATCAGAACTCCTGCACATCATTGTGTCAGCTCCACAGACTGCTGAGGTTTAGTCCTAAAGATAAGAATGTGCAAGATTAAGAAAAAAAGCCTAATTCTGAGATCAGGACTATTGTGTCATTAGTTTAGAATGTGATTACTTTTTTGAACCTCAGACAACTGGTTCTGCTAGCTGTCTTGAAAACTGATTAACCTGAACTTTTCTTCCCTATCTGTATTTTATAGAAGACTCATTTTTAAACAATGTTCTATGCTTTTAATTTTAACATTTCTTTAGAATGCCTCCTCCCAACCTAAGGGGTGTTCCACACACTTACTTGAATAACTTCAGAATCATTGATGTTTAAATGCACCTTCGCAATTGCTACAGAATTATATTTAAATCAGGATTACAGGGAGAATAGTAGACTGATACAATTCTTTCATCATCATTAACTCAGGATTCACTGCAAAGTAACCTGAATCACTACCGGTAAATACTTGCAAAAGAGAAAGGATAATGTGCACTGTAATATCTAGGGTGGAATTTGGAAAGCAATGGAAGAGATTAATAGAAATCTAATCTGATTTCCCAGAGGAAAAAATGCATATTTATTAAAATTGAGCTCTCCCACAGTTTTTGTTTGCTAAAGCATGAATATGAAATTATTTAAATTGTATTACAGTTTGTAACATCTCCGTAAGAGCAAACTGCTAATTTGACCTGTCTTATTTATATTAGCTAAATAATAAAAATGAGGTTGGAGGAATGGGAAAAAAAAATTAACACCAGTCAGGAGCAGACAGAAATAATATTTCTTAATATTCTTGTAAATGCTCTGGGACAGCATTTGCTGCGCTTTTACAGTAAGCTGTGATTTCTCTTGAAGCACAGGAGAGGGAGTAGTTGAGCTACAAAACAGGAAAATGTTTAGAGTCAAAGCAGCATTTCTGTAGAAGCGCAGTTTTAGAACTGGTTTCAAAAATGATTATTAACTACTGCATTTGATATATAATTATTCAAGAAATTCTTTTTCGTAAATAGTTATTTCCAGAAATGGCTTAGAGATACGCACTTGATCTTTCCTGATTTTTTTTTTCCATACTGTTGGGTTTCTTCCTCTCTTAAACACTAATGAACATCATAGCTCTTATTTTACTCACTTTGGCTGTCTCTCTGCTACTCTCACACTGTAATGCTGCAGGCTGTTACTAAAGTTAAATAACTGCTCTGATCTTCTTCTCCCTATTCTTCTGTGAAATGTCCAGAACACTTCACACACCCTCTTCAAGACAGCAATCAGCCATATCAGACTAAATAGATGAACAAACATACTACCTTACTAAAATGTACTCAGCTACACCGAATTTTGTATTTTTGCATGTGCACATTGCATGTTTGCTTAGACAAAGTTTCCAGTGCCCAAGCCTCTGTTCCTCATCTCTGTACGGCACACACACAGCAGGTTCATACAAACAGTTCCAGCAATACAGATGTTTCATTTTATTCAGCTCTAATTCACCATCAGATAGTTAGACACATATAGAATATCCTGAGATAGACAGCCATGATAAGAGATGGGAGCACGTGTGCTGAGCTTCCTTATTCAACAATGGTATTTTGTGCATGGAACCTGACACCAAGCTCCTGCTCGCAGTGATCAGAATAGACAAGACAGTGAGGCAATGTCCACAAGGACAAGCAGTCTTAGCTATACCATCTGATCTGCAAAATCTTTGTCTTAGGCCTTCATCCAGCTCTTACAAGGCCTAGCTTCACCAGAAGCCAGCGTTTATGAGGACTTAAAAATATGAAATGCATTTACAAAAATGAGCAAGAGTAAGTGCAAAGTAACATTAACGCCCAAACTTTAGTCCCTTGAATGTGTAACAGTCACCTCCACGGTAACTGATTTTAATTATGGTAAAGGCTTGACTGCAGAAATATTATCCAGTTATTAGTATCACCCATTTCTAAGAAAAATAACAGGATAACCACATGCAGATAAGGCAGAGGACTGAAGGGAAATCACTGACAAAAAGTTTCAAGAAAAGGACATATCTTAGCATAAAATTTCAGATTAAGAAGTCAAAATAGCAATAATCAGATAAAGTTCTCCAGAGAGAATTCTGATATGGGTTTGGTTGTTTTGGGGGTTTGTTTCTTTTTGTTTTGGTTTTTACAACTTCACATTTTAAAGTATTTTACAGCAGTAAGGAAAGACAAAGTCACTTCCCATATGTTATTATACTGCAACACGTCAAATGCTAATATTGTTTAACAATTAAGGTAGGGGGAAAAAAGCAGTTAGAAAAATCTCTGCTTGAAGCAGAAAGCTTTAAGCTATGCTGTAATTAATAACGCTATAAGACAGTAACAGATTTAACATTTCTGGTACCTATAATCTAAGATGAAGGACTTATCCTTTACCTGGAAACAATAACTTCCAAGCAACTCAAAGCCTCATGTTTAGTAAAGCTACAACAGCAGTGAAAAGAATGATGCAAAAAGCCTTATAATCTTTCCTTGCATTGCCAGCATTTTCTATTATGACAGTAACTTATTTTTGGAGCCTCTCTCCAACAAAGAGATTTATTATTTCTATCACGGTTTAAGGCTCATTTTAGTTTTGGAAGATCATGTACTGGCTCACTTTCATTCAAAATGAAGCATATAGAATGTTTTCATACCTGTTTCCCCCAAGAGAGTCTTGAAGTAGTCTTGTAAGCTTTGAATCTCTGTATGGTACATGAGTTGCCTTCTTACTTTTGTCTCCCAGTGCACTTATTACATTGCCAAGTGCCAGCTATAAAACACCAAATCACATAGCACAAGTTAAACTCAATTCCTGAGTAGATTTGTTTTAAAATAAATTACAAACTGAGGTCATGTATTGTGGAAGAAAGAAATGCACATGAAAGTTAACATACAAAAAATATTTCTGAATGCTTTTTTATGTTGTACAATTTATAAGTTTCCATGCTAACAGTGAATCAAATGACTTGCAGTCTTGTATTCTCAGGAGAAAAGAGCTTAATACAATAGTGTGCATTGTCTATTGATATCTCACATCAGTCACAAACTAAAGTTAGAACTACTTCATGAAAGAGGGTAGATTTAGGTTAGATATAAGAAAAAAGTCTTTTACAATGAGGGTGGTGAGGCACTGGAACAGGTTGCGCAGAGATGTGGCGGAAGCCCATCCCTGGAGACTTTCAAGGTCAGGCTGGACCAGTTGTAGGTGTCCCTGTGCATTGCAGGAGAGTTGGTCTAGATGACCTTTAAAGGTCCTGTACAACTCTAAAAATTCTAGGATTTTATTTAACAAACATTTTGTTTCAATGACTATTAAAGCCCATCTATGTCCCTAACAGTAGCCATATTCTTTTTGAAAACGCTTTTAACCAAGCTGCTTTATGATAAGTTTAGAATAATATATGGAGCATTACTACAATAAACAGAATTTACTACTCTGTGGATATAGTTCTTCAAATGTAAGTTAGTTCAAGTATTTAAGGCTTTAAATTATGTAGTTGATGGCAATCACACTACTGAAAAAGGTTTATTTCATGTTTATAAACAGCCAAACATTTACCTGTAAGATTAATGTGCAACTCCACGTATTTTAACAGGATTATTCACATGCAAATTAAAGCACATTCCTCTAGGTGGCATTCTGCAGTATCAATTCCTAACACAGTCTTGAAAATGGTTTTACTGCATCCAACAATGACAGAAGTGCATATAGTCCACTTTCTATAAATGTTCTGAACTGTTTAAATCGCTTTTGTCTGTGTTTCCCAAAGCTGAGGGGTGGAATTCAGGGAAAATGAAGGTTTTGTGCTTACGTAAAATATTACTTTCACCACTTTCATTTTCACCCTTGGACATTCTGTATCTCATTTTCTTAAGGATATATTTGTTTCATTTAAAACCTAAATTTCTATTGACTCTGTGCTTATGTCAATGATTAAACTGAAGTGAATTCTCTTCCACCGGCTACAAAATATAACTACTATCCTGATAGTAAGAGAGCACCAATGAAGATCCTGTTGCATCTCTGATACTATACACTAGACCAGGAAAAAAAATATTTAAATGTTTTCAAACATGAAATGAACTTATGCTATTGAGTCTTCAAAGAGAAATTGCGCAGAGCCTGCACACAGCCAAGCAGCTAAAAACAAAGGTGTGAAACCACAATCTTCACTGATAATCACAAGTTCTACTTTTCAAATGTACTCATATAAGTACAACATTTAATAGCTAATTAAAAACATGCATACAGAGCCAGTACACAGATAAAAAATATGAAGTGATGTTATCAATCTAAACATTTTATTTCCACTTCGAAATGTTTTGCCTAGGGTTGTTTCACACTACATTTCATAACAGTAACATAGAACCAGCATTTAGTCATCAGTTAAACTTGCCCACTGTCCATGCTTTCCATGCCTGTACTGCTTGCAAACAACTTGCAATTTTCTCCAATTGTTTGAGTCTTGATGGAATTTAAAAAACTAAAAAGTGAAAGGAACTCCACAAGATATTTTAAAAGTTGGAGTAACTAAGTATATTTAACAACAATTACATGCACTATAACTTTCTAGTTAGGGTCTAGTGTAATTCAGAAAATGTGAGCAAGCTAGAATCTGGTAAGAATCAATACGTACTGTTACATCTTATGCTACAGGCCTCAGTCTGCACGTGACATATTTCTAACCTTAGGGATTATTAAAAGCAAGTGATCGAGAAATAGAGACTGTACCAACAGCCTACGGAAACAAATTGTGAAATCTTACTAGTCCACAGTTGATGGAAATGCCTTCTTTTGCCCTTTCTCCCGTAGCTCCTGTTCGCTTTAACCTTTCAGATCCTGCTAGGTCAACAAAATGGAACTTGGCAGTAAGGGTTTCAAACTCATTCATCTCAGAAGATTCAGATATTATCCTGTTATCAGTGGCATTATCCTGAAAAAA
The DNA here is from genome assembly GCF_002078875.1 of Numida meleagris. Lineage (NCBI taxonomy): Eukaryota > Metazoa > Chordata > Aves > Galliformes > Numididae > Numida > Numida meleagris. Next base: position 15,217,726 of record NC_034409.1, on the reverse strand, counting down.
AGGAAAATCCATAAAGCTTGGTAAGATCCTTTATGTTAGTCTACCACAAGTTCAATCAACAATTATTTACAGGAATAGCTTTTTGTCATGTCTATCTCTTCCTTATTTACTAATTCTCTTATAATAGCAACAGCATTTCTTGAGAAAAACTGTCTGTTTCAGTAATACCTACTAACATATCAGTCTTGAAGACCCAGCTCTAGATGCTAGTCAATATCTTTTATTTCTAAGTATGGCCTACAATTTTTTTTGGGGGGGGATAAACAGATGTTTACAAACTACTATATGAAATGGTTAGGATATTATTACCATCCACAATTACAGACCCACTTAGTTCATAAACCTGCCAAACAACTTGAAGTTACTTTGATTTTATGCCTCTCTAATCCCCATCATCAGTTTCACTGTGACTTACATGTTCAGTGTTACTTCATACATTTTTTTATGCCAGTTTTCCCAGCAGCCAGTATTCCATCAGCAATGTCAACTCTACCAGGAGATAAGGACAGCAGAAGGAACATGGAAAAAAAGAAGAGTTTCCTCTCTTTTTCTCCCCAGAGAACAGCAAGAACCAACACTTCCAGCATCCCCCAGGCAGTGCAGCTAGTCTGCCGGGGAATGCACCATGAGCAGGGACTAGCTCCTTAGCCTCTTTCCACTTCACATTCCAAAGGACAGCAGTAAAGTTAGCTTTTATCATCAGATAATCCCAAACTATTGTCATGAAAGCACTGCTGAATAAGACAAGAAAAATCTTCCAATCAGTCATTTCTTGACCTTCTTGCTGTAATACCCATCTCAGGGCAGTTCCTACCCACTTACCACCACAGCATGCAGTAAGTATATATCTAGTCTATACCAGATAGCCCAATCTACAGGTTATATTAGGAATTTCTATCACAATAAGCACAACTTGCTCTGTTGTTTTTTCTCTTCTTTAAAAAATTAAAAAAAAACAAAAACAAGTATTCTGTGGCAACGTCCTTGATTACCCAGCCGACTGCTCCCTCTGTCACAGCAAGGAGCAGTACATGTGGTTACAGTCCAAGCCGTTCTCACAGCAGCTACACATTTTGTGCTTCTTAAGCCATCTCCTTTTGCAGCAGCTTCAAAAGAGAATGCGAACTTGCGCCACTTCCACAAGACTGCACTGTCACCACTTTGGCTATTTCGAAATTTCCCAGCTTAAAGTAATGAGTCACAAATCCTTTTCACTCTCACTTGCTCAGCAAAATCAACTGTATGTTCAGACAGCCCTGAGAAGCATGGCAGCAGGAGTGGCGTGTGGGTACCCTGGTCATCCACCCCAGAGAACACAAGCACAGTGCCAGCATCCATGGACAAGCTGCTCCCCTAATAACAAAAGCCTCACAAAACTTATGCTACAGAAGGCAGCAACAGTGGAAGCCTGAGCAGGATTTCTCCCTGCCACCCATAAAGGATTTGTATAAATTTGTATTCTGGCATTGTTTGTGGGTCTGGCCTCTGCTCTCCTGAATGCTGCAGGGAAAGACAAGGGTGCTGCCCTCACATCTGTGAGTCAGGATCCAACAGAGTCCTACTCCAGACACTGACACCATCTTGCTCACATCTCCTGAAAACAGGGGAAGAAAACACAGCCTGACACAAGGCAGAAGGCAGAGGCCTGCTCCCCTTCTTCATGCCAGCCTCTATCACAAACCAGGCAGGGCCAGAAGAGAGTCCTGCAGGAGTCTGTGAGTATCTGAGCTAGAATGTCTCAGTTGCTGAAGAGTGCCCACAGCAGGCAGGCTGCCCTGTGATGCCCCTGCGTGAGCCAGGCAGTGAGCCACGTGGATAGCTTCAAGCACAGCTGCCAAGCTGACACTGCCACCACACAGTGATTCAGATGCCCTGACAGTCCCTCTCCAAGTGAGGAGACAGCTGCCCACACCACCAGGTCCACAGTTCTGATGTGCAAAGCAAGAAGTGCTTCCAACAGGGGTATAAAGCAGATCTACATACCGCAAAGGACCAGAAAGCAACTCTCATTTTGCCTGCAAATGATTATTTTTAGTGTTAAAAAAAAAAAAAACTCACCCCCAAAAAATATTACAAATCTAATATACTGTTCTATATGCTTAAAACCATGTTATCTATGTACCTCCATTACTTAGGACTTCAATGAAATAACAGCGTAAAGTTACAACACATCTAAACCACGAATAGATATATCTAAAATAAAAACACTAATCAACAGAATCCTATGCTTTTTTTTTTTTCTTGCTCCTTGCTGGATATCAGCACTGCACCTGGAAGACACAGCACTTTCAGTTAGCTGACTGCAACCTTAAGCCCACTAACTGCTAAAACACTTAAACGCTTTTCCAATTAAAGACAAATTATATTTTAACTTGGTTACTGGGGTATGTTGCAACAAAATACTGAAGAAAATGCTAGAGGAGAATGGGCAGGTTCATGTAAGAGGCTGCGATTTATTGTTGCCTCTGGCTAGAAGATGGTTACATATGCACAGATTAAATCAAATTATTATAATGCTTAGCAAATTCATTGAGCATGATGATGACTGTAGCATCCTTAGTAAGTGTAATTCAAATGTCAATTGCTGCCAAAACAATATTCACATTCTGAAAAAAGGTTAAAGTGAAGCCAGCAAAAAAAAAAGGTACATACAGTGTTAAAAGCAGGACAAACTCTGGTTTGACATAAGTGTATAGTAAAGATAGCATGTGACCGTGAGCTCTGAACATTCATCTGAGTACTGGCCGTGGTTCGAGACAAAGCCCCCAGCTTCAAGCACTGCATCATCTGGAAAACAGACAAGAAGAACATCACATGGCTTGCAATTTAAATAAAAAGTGCTTCTATAACATGCATTACATTGGTTTGGATACAAGTAAGCTTTTTCTCCTTGATATCATTTCAATTCCCATATGCAAAAAGTAGTAAGATTTTGAAATAAGTTGTTCTTTTTTTTTGGTTGGTTTTGAAAGAAACCATTTAAATATTTGAACCCCTCTTTTTACTGTCCCTTAGTAATAAGATGGCAATCTTCCATTCATCCCCGGCAAAAATATATAACTTTTATGCTTTCTGTACAAAAACACATAGTACAATAACACTGTATCAGATTTGCAATGCACAGACACTTTTTAAATGGCAGTTCAACTTGCATCAGTCACCATGCAAAGTTTTCCCATCACAGGAAAAAGTAACATTTAAGATTTGGGGGATTAGATTTACATGTAAGTCAAAATTTTATTTCCCAGTGGAACGACACTGTGTGGAAAGGTCTGTTTCTGGAATTAATGGAACACTGATATTAGACATGTTATTTCAGACTACAGAGAACAAAGGAAAATTCCAACTCCGTTTGTATCCGAATTGTCTAAGATGCAGAAAGTTGATGTTAGCAAGTATAATCTCTATTTTTATTTGCTCGTTGAACAGAATGCTAACTGTATTTGCTTCTTTTTTGCTTGTTGAAGATTTCCTCAGAATTAAGTTTTGAAAAGTGTTACAACCATTACTACATCAGGATGTAGTAAGAAAAGTAAGAAATGAAGTGTGAAAGGTACAATGATGTTTAGCAAAACATACAGGTAACATTTTTAGAACACACTCAGTATGCTACAGAGAAATTTATTTTCAATGGTCACCTCTGATTCTCCATTCACAGTTCGGGTTGTAACACCCACTGTATAAATTCCTCCAGCTGAATCTTCATGTATTTTAATATTTGACTTTTTATTCTTTGCATCAATATCACGAGTGGTATCAAAGAGATCAAGAATTTCTTCATTGTAAAGCTGAGGAGAAAAAAAAGCAAAAAAAAATGTATGTTACATTAGAAAAGAATTCCTCCAAAGACTGATAAATCTGTGCATGGCACACACAGAAGGTTCTAAATATCCACCATATGCCAAGGCTTTCAGTAAAGGATGCTGTGAAAAATCCAAACTGACAATGACAATAGCATGACAGATGGAAGAGTTGTCAATCTGCACACCTTACTGTTATGCCACCCTAAAAAGCAACAGCTTCCTTCACTCAGTCAGACTTGAGAGAATTATCTGGTGGGCTTGGGTGAGAGCAGGCCCTCCATGTTTTGTTGGTTCACTTGGCTGCACCCCCCTCCAAGCTCTTCAAACTCACACCACTTGTTCTACTTCCACCACACCTTTTCTCATTTTCTCCTTTTTACCATAATAATCCCATGTCTCTTTCTCTTTTAGATAAACTACTTGTGCCCTACAAAGAATTTAGCATGTAATGGGAAATGTTATTGCAGGGAAAGTTCCAATTTAGCCTCAGTACAAAAAAAGAAAAACAACACTTCCTTAAAATGTCACTTTGGGGGTTAGTTATTATGTACACATATATGTATGTATATCACTGGGTCTCTCTATTTTAGAGAAATAGGACTGTTTCTGGCACATTTATTTCAGTTGAAAAGTGTTGGCATGGTTGCAATCAGGATTACAGTATTGCAACAACTCACACCTTTATACTGTCACATTCAACTACCTGTCTGTATTTTGGAACTTCTGCAGTCACATTTGCAAAGTTTCCTTGTCTTGTTTTTAAGATGTAATACAAACATCCACAAAGAATTCAGAAACTACGCTTAAATTGTATGATTGCCATCCCTCCCTTATGCTACTACTACTGCAGCTGCCTAAGCAGAAATAACATTGCAGTTTCTAATGTTCAAATTGTGAGAGAAGATAACAGAACAGCATTTCCACTGTCCTCTTCCAAGCTCAGAATCTCTCTAGGCAAACACAAGCCAGAGGAATTAAAATCTCTGCTTAAGATTAACAGTGACAAATCAGTGCAGTTTGTTAATCTTTAAAACACTTACAGGTACAGAACACTGGAAGACCTAGTTTACTTCAGCAATAATAAAACCTACAGCTTTTCTCTTAGGTAATACAAAAGATTATGTGGCGTTGTTTTTTTCCCCCAAGGTTGACAAAGTTGTGAAATACTGAACTAAATAATACACATTTAAACAAACTCTTTCCAAAACTGATTCTCCCTGTTAATATCATTTAAGTGTCAGATTTTGTATGTCAGCAGAGAACGTAAATGTTATAGTCAAATCAATCAATCTAGAAAATAGATATATTGGAAGAAGTCACAGCATAAAAGCTGTAAGACTTAAACAAGCAGCTGCTGCTAAGCAGAACGATCCTGAGAGTTATTGCCTCTTATTAGTAGCTGTGCCTACAAGAACAAAGGGAACTGTTTTTCTGCAGCACTGACCTGGGATTTCCCTGGGCCTATTGAAAGAAGAAGCAGAGACACAGAAGCCCAGTTCTATGTCACTGAGAATCGCAAAGTATTTTATGCTAGGTTTCTTCTCTCATGAAAGGAATTGACCAAGTCTACGGAACAGATTTTGAAAGCTAAAGAAGTCTATGGGAAAGTTACTCAAACAGGCTAAGCATGGTTCAAGATGTAAAGGCACAAACCATTACTGATTTCTTGCTTTAAAAGTTTCATGAAGAATAACAGAGGAACAACAGCAATAGCTCCCATGAGTAAATGTGTGGTACAGAAAAGGATAAACGACAGCCACCATAATTATTTCTACACTTCAAAATAACCCTATAAAGAAAGCTACTACGATAATTGGAATAAGATAAAAAAGGCTCTTTTCATAAGTTTTAAAAAGAAAAACAAAGCAAACAAACTGTATAGAGCTGCCTTTTGAAATTCTGAAAATTAATTCAAAACATCTTGTGGGAAAAGAAAAAAAGTATAAAAGTAGCAACCAAAAAAAGCATTTCATTTGCTTTGCAAAATACATGGAGTTATACATACAAACACATACATATGCACTGATCACATTTACCTCAAGGAACTGTGCGTTTACTTTAAAATCTGGAGGTGGAATTCCTTGTTTAATAGCAGCTTGTTTCTTTTCTTCAATACATCCAAAAAGATGCTTAACAGCACGTGATATAATGCCTTGCTCCTCCTCTGTTATGTTGACATCAAATCCAGTGCCCATGGTGTATGTTTTGCCAGCACCTGTCTAAATAGGTAAAGTAGTAGTCACTAGAACATATGGATCATCACAGTGAATTGCTATTTCTGAACACTAGTACTAGATAGAGATTACAAAGACAGGTTTTGTCATTTTTACAATATTAAGTGCAACAAAAATGTCATTTTGTAAAATGTGTAAACTGTAGATGTTGGACAAATTCTTCTGCTGATCTACAGATCAAATACAACACAGGTGGGGACCAGTTCAAACTTTCATAACCTTTCTCCTACTAGCTTCCTCTAAGCTGCTTACATCAGCTCTGAGTTACCACATGAGGTCAAAACAATAGTTAATGTTTTCAAATGAGACTGCTAATTAAAGCTTTTTTTTTTTTTTAAAGTGAAACCAACATTAGAGAACATAGTTCTCTACTGAAGTAAATTAAACAATTCTCTTAATTACGATGTCTGAACATCTCTCAGGAGAAATATTACCACTGTTCTCAACCTATACACAGCAACTAAGAATACAAGCTGTACCTTGACCAGGAAAATAGCTTAATTAAAAGCAAATTCTTATAGAAAAGAAGATAGCGTGGGGTTTTTATTTAATTAGTAGGTCAAGTCCAAGACAAAGACAGTATCACGTTGTTGAGCATGATCTACTAAACTGGATCTACCAACTGCTCTGTTTCACCAGGCCTAGACTTCACCTAGCTAACTTCAGATAAGACATTTAACAGTGCTGAAATTCAGCATCCCACTGAGATCAACTTCCACGTAATAAATTCCTAAAAGAGAATTTAGAAGACAACAATATATTCTCTGTCCTCAGTGATATTTCAGCTTTGAGCTAAAAAATTGTGCCCAGTTTGCTGATGGTACCTATTCTCTAGGAAAAGTTTTTAGACTTTGGATTCTGATCCCTATAAGAAGAGTGACCTGAAATTCACAAGGATCTATTAACAATTACCAAACATCCCCGTCCCCAAAGCATCTGAAAATGCAAATGAATTGAGACACACTCGGGAAGAATTTCAGTGCAACCTACTTCTATAAATCAACAGATTAAGTCACTACTTTGTATTGCTGCATTAAAGGGTGAATTCAGGAATTATATGGACCCACACTATTTTCACTACGACTATTAATTCAAGCCTACTAATTATACATGTCTGCTGCATTCCAACTGCCATTTAGCACGGTATCTGTACAGACTCCTAAACAGTATTCTAAAGAATATCTTGTTTACATTAAAACCAAGCCACTAAAAACAGGTTCATGCACTGTGAAACTTAGAAAAAGATCAGTTACAAGACACAGTTTGTGTTTATTCCAAAATAAATACTTTAAGTAAAACTGTAAAGCTTACCTGGCCATAAGCAAAGACAGTGGCATTATAGCCTTCAAAGCAACCTTCAATCAGTTTTTCTATACACTGTGTATAGATTTCTTCTTGCTGAGAGTCAATGTTAAACACATAATCAAAAGTGAAGGCTTTATCTTTTCCCAAGAACACTTGAGGTTCACCAGGTGTGACAGATGTACAAATATGGCATCCTTCAATCTTCTCTTTGGCTAGCTGTGGTCTAATTCTGTTTTAAAAGAAACAGAAAGAATCATTAAAAGCCCATCATTAGAAAGAAGAGCATACCAACAACATAAGAGACCTGAAAATAATTCCTTACTGACTGAAAAATTCTCATTTTTCTGGAAGACTGGAAGCTTCCTGCTGTCACAGCCCCACTCATACAAACACTTATGCAAATAACAGCATCTTCCCTGAAGGTTCACCTCCTAACTTCAAGCTGAAGATTTGCCTGCAACCTTGGATGTTTCTTTATGTACAGAATTCATTGCTGAAGAGTAACCTGCATGATTTGTTTCACACCTTTACATCAGACTTTCTAGTATACCCAGACGACTTCTTGCATTCACTGTAAAAAGATTTTTTAAAGCAACAAAAATATGAATTAAAAAAAAGTAAGCAGTAATTTGGGAGAAGGGATCCCAAAGCCTACTTATTATCTGACAGGAAAGCCCCTTTGCTAAGATAGAAAGTAAAGAAGAAACACGAGCCTTCTTGCTTGTCACAGTGAGAACACTTTTATGTAATATTTGATTTTACCTAAGCACATCTTCATAAGAAAAGAACAATTTTTAACAAGTTATAAAGGAAAGAGTGTCCTATTCCTCATTAATTGCTTCCTGAGAATTTCCAGCTTTTATTTCAGTTTCTGATAAACTAGTTTGAGGAGCACAGCCTACCCAGACTTCTTATATATTACACATTTATTGGTTCCTCTGCATTAATAGTCCCACAGTACTGTCAGAACTGAATTCATCAGCTAGCTCTGTGACTAAAGCAGACTGTGAAAATTTGTGACTTGATTTGTTTAATAGTTAACTACCAGGAAGTAAAACATGTGGCCAACATCATAGCATATTATTGCAGCTATAATTAACTAATAATTTGTTTGCTGAATCGACCTCTCAAGGTTTTTTTTTTTTTTTTTTGAAGCGCTTCCAAGTTCTCAAAGAAATACATGATTTCAAAAACACACACAGCCTTAAAGATAGTGGAAAAATAAGGCTATAGGTAAGGGTGGTAAAAAGGCAGCAGTATAGCAACATGCAAACAAAATCAGGGAACAGTGTGCACAGGTTCTCCACTTAAATCAAACTTCGGGAACCTACATTTCCTTCAGTATTGCTTCTTCAAGTTATGCTGCATTGAAGATCTGTATATACAGAGTACACTTTAGGTATATTTCATATCCTAAGCTTTAAAGGCCACATCTACAGTAGCATTTGGTTTGGAGTGGCTGCATCATTTTGAAGACAATTTCTACAATATCTTCACCTAGCATGTGTTGGTTTGGATCACAGAGCACCCGCAGCATGCTCAAATTATACCCCTTTCAGAGGAAACGAAGCCAAAACGCTCCCCTCCAGGCACACGAAACTTGTTCCAGAGCCTAATGGAAACATAAGGGTCCAAACATTGCCTACTGATCCACTGTGACCATGCCAGTGCCTGCTGGTTGTTACGAGACTCTGAATGAATTACACTGTCGCAGCCCACTCAAATTATATCATCAGGCACATACTCTGATTTGGGTTAAAAACATCCAGCACAAAGTACTATCTTCTTTTTATTGCTGATAAGGAGTTTTTTCAACTCAGGGATGTGCATTGCTGTCAGGAGTATTTCTCAGAATTTTTATGCTAAAGGCTCCATTATATCCCACAACATGACACTTCAGAGAACAGCCATAATTCATTTCTAAGGCTTTCTGCACATTAATGCCTTCACAGAAAGTTCATTAGCAGGCGAAAGTGCCTCCCTTGTCAGTATACCCTCTGGTATGGAATGGGAATTAAGCAAACGTTTGAAAAACATCACTGGAGGAACAACTATAGGATGTGTAAAATAGGCATAAATATTTCAGAGATAGTATTTGCATTTAAAGATGTGGAGTGTATAATACAGGTCACAGATTCTCTCTCTAATGTAGAACCATCCATTTTTTCTTTAAGAGAAATAAGAAAAATAATTCAGGAGGTACACAGCTCCTTTGCAAACAAACTCGATCTACTAGCAGCAGCGTCCACTCATCACAAAACCTGGCTGACAGATGCGTACATCACTTGTGATAAAGATACTTTCTTCTAAATTAACGAACATTCTGTAATAAAAAAGCTTTTACTTCTAAGTAAAAAGCGATAGTCTTCAAAGTGATATGCCTTTCCAAAAAGCATCCCACGCTACTGGAAAGCTGAGCAAAATATATTACAGCACATTGCCTACAGCAGACAATATTTAGCTGGGTGGGTTATGCCTTATTTTTATTCCTTTATGGCAGCAAGAGAGCAAGCTTCTTTGTAAGATTAAATGCTCATTCTTTTGCCTCTGTGCTGTCTGCCCTGGATTAGCAAACAATTGCTCTTCCAAGCATGAAGTTTGAGGGTTTCTGAAGTTCCAGACATGCTTCTCACCCTGCTTTCTAGTACAATGAAGCCTAAATGACTTTTTCAGAAGATCAAGATAGAAAATATGTTTTTGAAATTAAGTAACCTCTTGTGCACCCTAAAAATCCAGCTTGCCCCACAGTCCCAAAAAGCTTTTAGGACTGCCTTGTAGAATTAAGATTAACCATTAATAAATACTTCACGTTTTCACTTTTTTTTTTTTGTTGCTTTAAGGTTTCAAAATTAATTTCAAAATTAACTTTCTCCAGAAAGGGATTAATGCAATTATGTGATGTATCAAATAATTTTTCTCCCTCTTGATACTAAATAAAGACTCAGAATGGCCACACAGAAGAACTGCATGCCTAAAACAAAGGATTTGCGTGATTTCCAGAGATGATGGGGCAGTCAAGCAAGTCATTCTGCTGCCAGTCAAAGAATGCCCATGGGAGCCCTCCCAGTAAGCTCCCTGTCCTGAAACTGAGCAGCACCTCCAAGCACTGTTACAAAAGCCAGCACAACAGTGCCTGTGCGTGACAGCTATCAGGCCAGAGCACGACACTGCTCCAGAGACCAGCAGAGCTGATGGAAGTCTGTGCCACAACCAGCAGATTGCCTTTCCAAAAAGGATGTGCAGTTGAGATCTTCACCACACAACCTGCGATGTGTTCAAAGGACACTTTTTGTTCTTAATGTTATTGATGAGTTCAGCATCAAGCCAGCACAATGAGCTTAATGAGTAAACAACAAATGCCTCACTTTCAACCTGACTTATGAATCATTCAAGTGGATTACCTGAAGTTCGTAGCTCTCAAAGTCTTTCTATCTGCACTAAGTGTGTGGTCCAGGGAGTCTCAGTCCTCATGCAAGTCAATTTCTGCTCAAACACTGCCTATAGGAAAATTTCCTCCTCCCTTCCCAGCCCCACACATCAAATAGGAAAACTGTTTTTTTTTTTTTTTTTTTTTTTTTTTCCCCCTGCTTATAGCCAGACCTTTCCCACCCTCATGTCTTAATGTGGTCACTTCTGCCTGCAAAGCAGGCAGCACTCACACTCCAAGATGTGAAAGAGTTCGTTTTGGTCACTTCTCCTTGCCCAGATCCCAGTCTGGCAGTCTGCCACTAGGATTTTCTCCAGGACCAATACGACTTCGCCCATTTTGTCTTCTGCAAGGCCCCACTCCACCTGTTTTTCAGGCTACTCTCTTAATTGTATACAATCAGAGCTTTTCTGCCTATTTCCAATCGCATCTCCTTAGATGTGGCAATTTCCCAAACAACATTTTACCACACATCCTTCCCTCACCTCCTCTCCAAAGCATGAACGCACCCAACCCTTGTTTTTATGTACTTTTGCAGAGCCTCCAGGCCACACACATGAAACTTAATCCCCAAATCTATTCTGCCTCAGCACATTGGAAGAAGCTGTCTAATTACAGAGGGTTAAAATATCCAGTGATGGCATAGTAAGGCACTGCATTGTCCTGGAACTAATCTCTCAGCAGAATAGGTGCCTAATGCCTCTGCTAAAAAGTATCGTCAGCTGGAACTGACTGGGATTATACAGGTCAGGGGGTCAATACCCCTTGTTATGCAAAGCCATCACACTTACCATTATTAATTCCTGTTTAAATTAGATAACATCGTAATATTCTTTTTGAAAGTATCGTTAGTTTATTTTCAGAGATGAAAACTGTCACAGTGATTTAGAAGTACATATAACATTATAATAAATACAATATTATATACACACAGTCATAGATATCATATATATTTATTTTTAAATACACACACATACATCCTTTCAACTAGTTTCAATTTATTTCTCTCTGCCTGTTCAGTGAAGAATCTCCTTGTTATCTAATTTTCCCCCTAGGAGGCTTCACATAACTAACAATCTATGATCAAGCCCTACTTTAATCTCTTCTTTAATATATGAAAGAAAATGAGACTCGCTTTTTTTTTTTTTTTAATTTTGCATCATCATGTGAAGTAAATATTACTCTACTGTAACTAAGGGTAGTAATCACAGTTACCATACACTTTCTCAGGACAAGAACATAACAGCAATAAGCTAGAAAGAACTTCTAACAGTGAGATATAAAAAGCAAAGAATCAAATTATTCTTGTTTTTAAACTCAAAAGCTAAGCGCTGGAAAGAAGAAAAGATGCTCATGATGCCCTCTTTTAAGTTCCTTTTTATTAAACTCTGCTTTGGGGGAAGGACAGTTTTTGTCTTGGCCTGGAAAGCGTAACTCCATAAGTTTGTTAGCACACATAGAAAGCTTGCTTATTGATGTGTTTATTGGCACTTCCAAATGAGGCCACAACCATAGCCTCCAAGTGATTCATCTGAAGTAGCTGATCAGTACATTAATCCTTTACATCTCAGTGAGGTTTATAGGCATGAAAAAAATTGGCCACTGACAAATGCCAGGTCTATCTCGTTACCACAGCAATACGGACCCAGGAACAAACCTTCCAACTCCCACCAGCACCAGCTCTGAGTTTCCATTCCAGCTGCCAGCATGTTTGAGCACAACACCACTACACTTCCATTTCCTGTGTAAACACTGTGGTGCTAAGTAACAAGCGTGTGTAAAAATGCTTTTATTTGGCGAGTTGTTATTCACTAACCTTTGGTGCAGATATAGCTCTGTAACGTCTTTCTCAGCATTTCCAAAGAAGTTGTTGGTAGCCAGTGAAGCAAATATGAGAAGTCCAAGAACTGTTTTAGCAAGATTCTGGCCTGCATTTTTACCCCAGAAACATATGCACATACCATACTCCAACATTATGTTAAAAAAGAAAAGTATTACAAGGCAATACCTCACCTCCAGCCCAACACCTTTTGAAGTAATAGCACAATTTTTTTATTATTTTTTTTAAACTACTTAAGAATAACACAAAATAAAAACCCAGTTTAAAACCTGGCATCGCATGGCAATCTCCCAGCAAGGCCAGCACTGCACTGCTAGGGGACCCTAGAGGTGAACCCCAGGCAATTGCCTTGAGCCAGCCGAGGTGGCTCTCTCAGAGCAAGCCATAAATGCACTGCAGCTTTGGTAGCCCTTGATGAGTGAAACCCTGTCTCAGGTGCTTACAATGGCAGAAAAACCAAGCCTTCATGAAGTACTTTAACTATTAAATACATGATGAATGACAGCCAGCCTTACAAACGAAGGCAAACAAAGTATAAGGCAAACTCAGGGTGCCTTTGTAACACAGTGCTGTCTCTGCAGAAAGTAACTGTTTCTGAATGCCATAATTATTAGTATTCAGTGGTTTTGGCTAATCACACCATTAATATGGAATTGTACCAACCGCTGCTATTACACCTACTGCTATTAAGGTGTAAAAAGGACATGCTCATGCAGTAACAAATACAAGTTACAAGGATTTAGTACTATGCTTCCCAGCAGCAAAGCTGTGGCAGCTGAGCGCCTGGCACAGCCCCAGGTCACCCCAAGGCAAAGGGGCTGGCTGGGACCCCACAAGCCCACGCACCCCTGAGCCGCGCACCCACTCCCAGCCTGGGCAACAAGCAGCAGCTCAGATGCCTGTAACCCTATCACTGTTATGTAAAGCTTGGGCACTGCTCCCATCAGTGTTTCTCCGCAAAGTTGCCATGGTTGCTGTGGCCGACATGGAGCTCATCTTACGTGTGCCTGGAGCCCACAGAAGTCCAAGGCCCAGGTGTAACTCAGCTGAAACTTGCACCAAGCAAAGCAGATGTTTTACATGTGTACCAATGCTTCCTGCCTTTAGGCACCAGAAAGTGCTCAGGCACGTCAGGTAGGATGCAGATGCAAGTTTGGCAGTACCAGAAGATAAAAACTTCCCACATAACAAATGATTATGTCCAAGGTTTAAGAACTGCAGCAGATGCAAATGCAGAATATGCGTGGTCCAGATTTTATTCCAACATCTTGTTAAGATGCTGATAAGGAATCAGCATCCCTTCCACCCATTAAGCATGACCTCTAAACCATTAGCTTAAAGCACTCAGCAAGACTCCAAGATGCTACATTATTAATAGCTAGCTTGTTTTACAGACAAAAAAATTTAAAAATATCTTCAAAAACAAGAAGGCAGAATACTTTTTTCCTGTGCTGCAAATTGTCGTGTCCAACTTGTAACTAACGAGAAGACTGCAAATGGAAGGCTGGAATTAGATTTAGCTGAGAAAGTACACCACTGCTGTAAGTAGACTAGGCCAGATCTTCCTCTCTGCATGCAATCTCTGCCTCTTCAGCTGCATCTTTTTTTTCCTCTGTTTACACAGCAATTTAATTTCGCAGGACAAGCGCCCTTCCCAGAAGCTTGCTGCACCACAAGCTGTTTGTGTCAGGCATGACGCTCGCTGTGCCAGGCTGGGGCAGGCCCACAGGCCGCTGCTTTGCCTGGCTCATGGAGCACAGCATGGCACCTGCATCTCTGAGCACTCACTTCTGCTCACCCAAAAACAGTGCAGCAGTATGATTTCACGTTAATTCTTGTGTGGTTCTGTAACAAGCTAGCAGGCCACGCGACACATGGCCTGTCAGTGTGAGGATGCCATCATGTGCTAATGCCAGGAACAGAAAACACAGGGAGGGGAAAAGCTGGGCCCGCCTCATGCAGTCCTGCTGCCCTGCTCCCACAGCAGGGATGAAGGACCCTCCAATAAGATTGGTGGGCCTCTTACATATTTTGTTACAACATGAATTAATTCTTTCATCCAAACCTTCTCCTGGACTCATTTACTCTCCGGGGAGCTCAGAAATCCACAGCTTTTGAGAACAATTTGACTTTTGAGCAAGAGAGAGAGAGAGAGAGAGAAAAACCGTACTGTAGGATTTGTACAGGCCTCGGTTATTTCTGGTTCAAGACAAGGTCAGCAGTGCTGGAAAAGCAGCATGACCATAAGCCTCCACATGCCTGCCAAGCGCAGACCTGGCGCAGCTCCAACTGCAACTTGATTACAGCTAAACTGACCATGGAAATGACATTTCTAAGGCAAACAGACTTCAAAAATTATTCTACAGTAGCAACTGTCTTGGTTTATTTTCCTGAACTTTTAGGATTACACCTGTCTCACCATTCTGAGTGAAATAATAATTCAATATGTTAGAGAAAATGAGATGTATGCAAATCAAGCAAAGTTGTATTTATGAATTAAGACCTGAAGTACCTATGGTTTGTTACCAAGAAATGAAACACAGAGTTATGCCTTCCTAAAACTAATTTCATAACAGACAAGAATACACGCACATCTGCACCACGCAATTAAGTTGTAAAGGACCCCGGTCCTTCCTAAAATCAATTAAATGTACTCCAGTACTGAAAAGATTACAGACACCTAATGGCCACACAGCTCATCTGCCTGAAGAGGCTGTCTCTCCTCATCAGGAAGTGCAAATAAGTAATTTTAGAAAACAAGATGCATGAGCAAGCACCTCTGCTGTTACAGTGCAGAAGGACGCTGAGCTCAGTCGGCATTAGCAGGTCTGGGCACCATGCTGTACAGACTGTGCGCACAAACCCAAACTAGTCACTCACTCACAAACAACTCCACCAGAAGGGTTTAACCCTGAAACTATAATATTTTCCGCCTTTTAAGAATTGAGCAAAAAGGGACTCTAGCAGGCACTGGCTCACTTTAGTTAACATCTAACGTTGAGTCATGCTACTGTTAACACCAGAGCCTTGGTATTAAGTAATTAGGGCAGTATCAGGAAAAGGAATATACTTTTTGTTGCATCTTTCTGATACACAACTGAACACTTAATAGAAATTAAATCCGCTAAACAAATGTTATGTAACTTAAGATGAAAAAGCTTAACTGAAAGAGTTCAAGGTAAGCTTGTTGAAGAGTGCAGTGCCTAGCCTAAAAATCAGTCACGATAATAAGAAGCACTGCCAATATTTTATAGACATTTTGCTTCTAGAAATTTAAACACTAAGAATTCAGCTGAGCTGAAACAGTACTGTCAAAAGTGATGTGGTGAATACAGGTTATCCAACGCCACAAAATACTCTAGTCACCACTGCTTTACCAAGCTACAGCATAGCATTTATTTAGGTGTAGGGAAGGAAGGGACAGGAATGCAAAAGCATGGTCTGAGTGCCTAAGAATGTAAAGTCAGACACATTCAGAGTTCAGGGATTGGGGGGGTAATTCAGGCACTTCTTGTAAACCAGGGCCTGACATCTAAATACAAAGCCATAAACGGTATTTGAGTCACAACACCAGTGTTAATGTTGTCAGTTCTTTATAAGGCACACTTGTAGCTATGGTGTAATTACCAGCGTCAAACTTTAATAAAGACAGAGTTTTGCGACACTCTAGCTTTAAAAACATTGCCCACAGCATCACAGTAACAGGGATAAATGCACTTGCAGTGCCCATACAGTATTTTCCACTAAAGGTACAGAACCAACTAAGGCTTTGTGGTTCAAAAGCTGGACTCTCCTGCATGCAGGGCAACGACATCATGTCTGTACTAATCCCCTTTTCACCTTCCTGCCCTCCCCCCCCAAAAAAGCGTTTTTGCATGTAAAGCAAAAGGAATAACTTGAGAACAAAATATATACTCAAAGCAATTAAAAGATTTAAAAAAAAAAAAATAAGTGCATACATTCAGGAAATTCCTAATATTCAAATTTACCAATGCTTCCAGGGAAATCACGAATGAGTGCCACAAGTACCTTCAGTAATAAGCATCAAACAAAGCAACAGTTATTCACTACAGGAAAATAAAGTTTTGAATGTGAAAGATAAAAAAAACTGACGTAAGACAAGATGACCAAAAAAAACAGCCTATCAGTCATGCTAACAGCAGGCTTTGTCCAATTTCTTCCTGCTAAATGCATGCCTACTTTTTAATTCCTCTATTTCTTCAAAATAGCTAAATTCTTAAAAAGAGACACTCTATCCCTTTAAATAAAGTTAAAAGGCTTCCAACATCTGCAACAAAGGCTAACTCTGACTTACTGACTCCTTTACCCAGATTTGCCTTTCCTTCTCACAAATACCCACCTACACCCACACCCTTACTCTCCCAGGCCTTAGAGCTGCAGTACAGAAATCACAACATGTTTATGCCAAGACTACAGCAGCCTTAGAAATTTATTAAACAAAGAAAAACAACTTAATTTCTCTGTAATGAGTTGAATATCTTCTCAGTTATACACTCTTAAGTCTAGGGCAGTTCCTTGTCTTAGAGCAACAGCTTCAAGAGTTACATTTCATCAACTTCACTTACCTTAAAAAACAACAAAAAGTTACCAACATAATTATTATAGCTAAAACTACAGGTAATTACAGCCAAATAATACTATTAAAGAAAAGGAGGATCGGGTCAATTAAAAGAAAATTACAAGATGTCATTAATTATTACTGAAATGACTGTTTAGCTAACACTATTAAAATAGCATCCACACACTTCACAATGGGACAGGACAGCTAAAAACAGTGTTTTAGTAATCTGCTCTGAATAGGGCCTTCATTCTTCATTTTTCAGTGCAGCACTCTTGGAACAAAAAACACTGTATGACTTTTATGCCACTCCTTATTTAAAAATAAATAACTAAACCACCAGTGTTGTATCCATAACACCCGATACACTATGTTCCAAAGCAAACTGCAGAAAATTTCTTCATATTTATTGTTGACTGTTTCTAATGAACAGAAGTTGCTCTGTTTCACAACAGAAGGTAGACTGTTCCAAGCAATGACTGAAGGCTCTGAGCTAGTAAATCCTAACTGTGTAGTAAGGGAAAAAAAACCCACTCACATTATTGAGTAGTACCTATTTTAAAACTTGCAAGACAGAAAGTAACAATGCTACACACTTCCTTCAGTCCTTCTGGTTCAACTATACATTTTCATATGTCTGAATGTCAAATGCCAGTTTCAATTATTTCCTTCATGTCTATTTGCAAGACTGCAGAACATATCCATGTTGGCTGTAAGAGCATAAAAAATTAGAGAACTTCCATCCTCATTTTCCTGTGCATAGGGGCAGCAGAATGCAGTACCACTGAAGACTTCACCACCTTGCTGCTCTTGGGCGGCTTCAGATGATGCTTCAGAAGGCCTCTAAAGTTAGTTGAAAGTCAGCAATTCAGGAAACTATGCTAGAAATGCACAAGGTAGCATTTTTCCACACTAAGCCATGCTCTGAATTGATCGCTCAGTACAATGCTGGATGCTCTTTTGCTGCAAGCAAGCATTTCAGGCAAACATGAACTGACCGAAGCTTTTTATCCCCTCCAAAAGCTGAGGTAGTTGGGAGTCTCCTGGTACTAATTCTAACAATACTCCTCATGAAGTGTCAACCAGGTAAAAAAACTTGATTAACTATAATCTTTTTTTCTGTTTTCAAATGTGGTAGAGAGAGAAGAGAGGAGGAAGGAAAAAAAAAAAAGAAGGAAAATTTCTTTGAATTATAGAATACAGGGCTGGAGCACCTCTCCCAAAAGGAAAGGCTGAGGGAGCTGGGCTCATTCGGCTCAGAGAAGAGAAGGCTGCAGGAACACCCCACTGTGGTATTCCAGTACTTGAAGGAAGATTATAAACTGAAGGGAGACCAACTTTTTTACATGGATTAGTAGTGATGGGACAAGGGGGAATTGTTTTAAACTAAAAGAGGAGAGGATTTAGATTAGATGTCAGGGGAAATTCTTTACTCAGAGGGTGGTGAGACCCCACCACAGCTGCCCCGAGAAGCTGTGGGTGCCCCATCCCTGGGGGCACTCAAGGCTGGGCTGGATGTGGCCCTGGGCAGCCTGAGCTGGTGGGGGCAGCCAGCCCACGGCAGGGGGTTGGGACTAGATGATCTTTAAGGTCCCCTCCAATCCAAACTATTCTGTGATTCTATGACTCTATTTAGCATTTACATGGGAAATACCAGCGGAAACCTGAAATAATCACAGTTTAAACAACATGAGAAGTGAAGAGAAAGTGACTGGCCACAGCTGATTAATGAAACGGTACTGCCATAAAGACTATCAGTCTTTGAAGATTTGCTCAACATTGTCTGTAGAAAAATAAATAAAACAAAGAAGTTAAAACAAAAAAACAGTTCCCATACAGAAATTCATGTCCCAGTGCCAGTAGTCACAAAGCTCCCTGCTGCAACAGTATCAGCACCCAGGGCTGAGCTGCCACTACTTCACATCCTCAGCCCCTTCTCCAGTCTGGGAGACATATCGCTGAAGGACTTTCAAGACAACATCTACATGGAACAACACAGATTCAGGGTAGAACCTTGTCACAGGCAAATCCAGTTCTCTTCATTTATAAGCTTCCACTTCTCACAGGAACAAACACCTATGGCATGCAATCACCTTGTTAAAACAGTCCTGGAAGAAAACTGGAGATCTGATTAAAAGGAAGAGCTGGATTTAAATGTGAATACTGCATAGAAAATAACTTTCCAGATGATAAACCAGAAACGTTTTCTACATATTTTTTAACTTCTCATATTTTATTAAACATCTGAGTAATTTGAACATTTCCATCTTTTATTTGCTGGACTTGGGCTAAAATTTTTAGAGTACGCAAAAAGCTGGAGCCACTTCAGCTGCCCGTACATTGCAGTATTACGTTTCCCCACTGTCAGCAAAGAACATCCTCTGAGTAGAGCTGGAGAAACACACTCCTATTACAGACTAGCTTAAGTCAAAGAAAACTGTTACATCGTTTAAAAACTGACTGATGGTTATCACCTTACAGAGGTTAAAAATAGATGGAATATCAAAGCATCATCAGTTCTCCATTGAGAGTTAAAGCTATCCAAGTTACTCATCGACTGTAATATCCAACATACCACTTGAGTGAGCAGTAGAGATTTTGAGGTAACAGAAAGTGACAGCACATGCCCTTCTACCTTACCAGGAAAGTACGGGCTACTTTCATATTCTTGACTTTTGGTAACATCAAATAGAAGAGGCTGCTCGGTCTTCTAGTGGTTAAACTACAACAGCCAGACAGATAGTCCTAGCTGGCTGTGCAAATTCAGCGTGGAAATCATTGTTCAAATGCAGTCATTGCCCTGATTTAATTGCTACTAGTATATGTACCTCACTGCACTAGCAGCGTACAGCTTGGAATTACCACTGTTAAAAATAATACTGGTAACACCGTTTCAGCGAAGTTTTAGCTCCAGGATAGAGCATGTCCTAGAAATGAGCGCACCCTGGTACTGCACTGCAATGTAAACTGACAAGTTCACAAGTCAGCTACGTCCTCAACTCAGCAAATACACATCACGAGTAAAATCTAAAAAGAACTAGTTACTTGCGTCTCCTTTAAACACCTGATATGTATGCTAGCCTAACAGTGAGACTAAGTGCTTTCTGCTTCATGTTCTTGCTGGATGCTTAATTTTTCATTGAGGTGCAGATTAGATTACAATTCCAAACAGAACTCCAAAGCTACAAATGCAAAGTCACTTTTAAAAACAAATAATCGTGCACTGACAAACCTCAAACTCATTAAAACCAGCTCTCCCCACAAACACAGCACGCAGGGGAGGCTCAGCCCTTATCTATGGACCTCCCCCTTGTGCACAGCCACCAGGCTCCCTGAGCCCCCTGCACACAAAGCAGCAGCACCTGATCCCGCAATCCCTTCTGTCTGCCCAGCGTTTCACTGTGGCTCCTGGGGGACAGAAAGAAAGGTCTGTCCAGACACGCTTCTCCAGGGTCAGAGCTTGTTTCTTTGTCTTGCCTGAATTCAATCAGCTTGTCTTGGCACACAATACCTCCACACCATACATTTCCCAGCTGCTCTGACAAACTATTGATGCAAATTATTTGTGGTCTGTCTAAGTTTGTAGTGGCCGTGTGCACTGGAGGTAGCACAGATACTTTCAAAACAAGTGTTTTTATAAAAACTCTTCAAAATGGCCTTAAAAATTTAAGATGTTCATCACCGCTTACACTGCAGCACAACAGGACCACAGTAAAACCAACTGAGCCTGCTACAGCCCTGCCACAACACTTAAGAGCAAATAGCTCATTCCTCTGAACCTTTAACATTGAGCAAGATAAGAGCTCTTTGGCTTAAATTG
Organism: Numida meleagris; assembly: GCF_002078875.1. NCBI lineage: Eukaryota > Metazoa > Chordata > Aves > Galliformes > Numididae > Numida > Numida meleagris. The sequence goes on along the minus strand of NC_034409.1, from coordinate 15,196,718 downwards.
GACTTTGTTGGTCAGTGCAGAAAGGGAGGTGCACACAAAGTTTGCCAGGATCAACACCAAATGTAACAAATACTTTGCTGGGAGTAGAAAAACTATAGACATTCACAAGAAGTTATGCGGTAATGACTTACTGGCAGCGCATGAAGGCCTGGGAGGCTGTAATCATAGAATCATTTAGGATGGAAAAGACCTCCAAGATCATCAAGTCCAACCATCAACCTGCCCTACTGAGCCCCATCACTAAACCATATCCGTTAGTGCCACAGTGTCACCACCACAGTGACTGCTGAGAAAGCAGTCAGGGTTGTGTCTTCTACCAGAATGCCACATGGAATTAGAGAGAAGCTATGCCTACTGCTGCAGAAACACAAAAATACCCAGACTGCAGTAGAAACAAGCTGGAGAGAGAAACCAGTAAAAATGGACACACAGAAAGAAGTACAGTGGATTAAGAACCACTTTGCTCTATGAACGTCAATCAGTGAATCAATCCTCAAGAAAGAGAGAGACAGAAACACTGATGGAAGTTTTAGATACATGCTGTGCTGAGAAGACTGAAGAGTCACAGTAAAAGGTTACGGAATGCTAAGGCCTGCACCAGGCTTCCAGAAAGGGTCACACACACAGTGTTAAAGCCATTTCAGGCTATTTCCTTACCAACACTGAGAAGTCAGACCACATGATGTTACAGCAAGCTACAACCCTTGCATCACTAATTGCTATGAATCAGCCAATTGCCTCTCACACCTACAGAAAGAACATCATTCCCACTCGGTGCTCTCGGCTTTGACCACATCCTAACCACTGCCCTCATCATAAATCTCAACAAACACAGAAAAGTTATATAGGCATAACAAAGGCCTATCTGTAATCTATCTAAAGGACAACTGACATCTAACTTTTTGAAGGAGAAACATGACAGTTCAACAGACAGTACCACCTTAAGAACCACACAGAAAAGTTTGCTTTCTCCCTGGTTTCAACTATAGACTTTGCATGCCCATGCCTTATCACCTGACTGTTGTTTGCACAGAAATACAGAACTCTGACATCAAACGAAGTACAGCTGCAGTGCAGCCCTTATATAAGCCTCATCACATGAATAATTAGCAAGGCCCAAAGGAAAATATGGATGGTTTATTTCCCAACCATACTTAGAGTTAACTATTGCTAGGCCACTGAATTAAAAACCAATGGCCAATGAATGTTAGCAAGATAAGCTGAAACTAGTGAGCTTCAGAAGTGGATTATCTGGAACTAATAAAAGGAGATCTCCCCACCTCAAAGTCTGAGGTCAGGATTGGTTGCACTTCACATACAATCATGTTTATAACTAAACACATAATTGGATTCTCAATTAAATCCTGTTGTCTGGTGTTATACAATATGTCAGATAATCTTATCAGAGTCCATGGATCTAAAATGTACACAATTTGTCTTTTCTCTACCACCCATCATCATTGTCATGTGGAGGTCCCACAACCACTATCTCTGTATTTGTATTAAAAGTTAAGCCTTGCATTTCCAAGCAGACACTGCAAAGCAGCACATTCAGGTTGTTGACTTCCAGTCCATAGTAGCACTGTTAGCAGAGGGGCCTTGCAAAGGCAGTAAAATGCAGTAACACAGACTCAGCAGCTGGAAAATGGTACAGCAGTGACACACCACCTCAAATCTGCTGTCACAGCAGGACCTGCCTCCATTAACAATTTAAATCAAACTTCACCGGGGCTCATAAATAAGTGAGAAAAACTTGACCAAAGAAAATTAAGACAAAAAACGACAACAACAAAAAACTTATGTAGGATATAAGATGTCTTCTTGCAGTCTGTAGCTCTCCAAATTAACTGACAGCATCCCTTGCATTTGTGCCCCAACAGTATCTAACTCACTAGGCAGAGTCTCCCAAGCATTCATACTGAATCAACACTCAGAAGATGTGCTTATTGATATTTCAACAGCAGAGCTGGCCCCACAAACAGCAGCAGGTGTCCAAGGCCTTACAGCTCAGTCCTGCACTGAAAGCCACAGCAGCAGCAGAAAAAAAAAAAAAAAGAGATGGCCAGCGACCACCACCTGAGCATTTGCTCATTCTGACACACAGAACAGGGGACACTTAGTATATAGGTTGTACTAGTGACAACACTGCCCTAACAGCTAGTACACCCAGACAATTCCAAGTACTGGTAACGACTGCAGCACATCTCTCTCTTATTTTGTCTCCTAGAGAGAGAAAAATAAATCCCTTGAACACAAAAGCTCTTCCAGCTATTTCTCCCAGCAGCACATTATATGTTATACATCCAATATCATTTTCATTTTACATCAACCAACACTAGTGCCCACATGCTAATAATTTCACTGATGTTTGGTTTTGCCTACCAGATTTTCTTCTGATGTTTTCCTCATCTAATTCTAAGATCTCCAGAGATCAACTTTTCAGCCTCAAACAACAAACTAATAATGAAAATAAACCTCTATGATCTAATTTGTGTACTGCACTAGAAGAAGAGTGACTCAGAGGGAAAGTGTTTTACAATCAGTTGAATGCATAAATCCCGGTCTATGGCAATACCTTAAAATCATGCCTTAAAATGATTAGTTTTCAATGTCACCCCCAAGAGCCATTCTGAGCAATCTGGCATTCAGAAGCTAAGAGACAGATCCTGCTGAAATGGAAGACAGCTAAGTGACCAATGCAGCATTAACAGACAATGAAGAACCAAGCCAAAACTCTACGTCACACAGTAAGAGTGATTCAGGAAAAAACAAATGCAGAAATTCCATAGCTGAAGTACAGTTATTGCTAAAACACGTAATGTATTAATACACTTATTTCAAATTATAGCACTTGAATATTTTGAACAGCAAGTGGATTAACAGCCAGGATCCTACAGTTTATTTTTGTTATCTGAATGGAAAAACACCACAATGCCAGTTGATGCAACTTCTGAGCAAAGGACAGGACCTCTCACACACATTGCTGTGCTGCAATGGCCATGCCCCTCGATACTGAGGAGCCAACAAAACAGGAGAGCTGTTTCCACTAAAATGATGTCAAGCAATACTCTACAAGCATTCTGCCCCACTGGCCCATTGGTTAGATATACAGCCTTCCTCCAGATAGTTTAAATTTGAGAAGAAGAACACAAGTATAAATTACGGAATTCACTTTAAAAAAGTTAGAAAACCCACAAACATTCTAGAAGCTAGACTACAATTAGTCAAACTTCCTTGGCATGTCTGATAAAATTTGGGAGGCAGTTAACATTTCACAGTTGCAGTCTGAGAAATCCTGAACAGTAGATATGGTCAAGAAAAGATGCAGATGTTCCAAGCTTCAAGGCGCTTCCCTCAGTCTACCAACACATTCCTGTTTTAAACAGATTGAACTTCAACCAGAGAACACTTACACAGATACAAGGCAGATATCAACAACATAAAGCAAACTGAATGTTAACTTTGTCTAGTGTTCCACATTAATTACATGGAACACAAATCCAGAGGAATAAGGAGAAGGAAACAAATAACTAAATCAGGATCCTGAAGATTTTAAGATCCATTTTTCCATAGACAAAACAAAAACTGATAAGGCACAAACTATAATTAATTTCCTAAAAGTCAAAGGAAGCTGTTCCAAGATAAGTAACTTACGCTTTGGGTTGTATTCACAAGGTTATCACATGCTTCATGTGATAAAGCGATGACTAACTACATGCATTTCTTATGACTTACAGAATATGTACTGTTGAACAAACCAGAATTATAAGAACAAAACATGAATTGTCATGGGTAGGACAGGGAAACAGATACAATTATTCTATGAAACGGTTAAGGAGAGCATGAATATCTAAGAAGCAAGGAAGCAATAAAAGTGCTGGAGGTTAATTATTCTTGTTAGTCAGCTTGGCCAAAAAATAAATGAGCTTGAATTGTGGCAAAGGAAAACAGGCAAAAGATGACTGCCAAGTATTCCCACAGAGAGGAGAGGGAAGCACACTGTTACCCTTTGCTGAATCACATTCCAAAGGCTTCCACAGCAGCAACACATCTGTCACCAAGTGATCTTCAGGATTGGGGGGTGCAGTGGCGGGAGGTAGGAAATATACTTCAGAACAAAAAGAATCCATTAGCCATGCAAAACAAAACAAAAGCCTTCAATATTTCATGCTGTGTCTGCTTACAACACATTACCTCCTAACAGCAGCTGTATTACCAGCACCACTGTGTGACTGCTGGGCTGCCAAGACCTCGCTAAGCCTGTCATATTCAGAACTCACCTGGAGAAGAGGTGGTGGTCCCTGTGCTGAAGCTCTCCCACACAGCTCACCCTTTTCAACAGACTGTAGACACAAACCCTTCAATAACTGCCTAGCTTTTAGGCCTTACCTGTTCTGTTCCAAATACTTGAGAAGATTACCAAGAAGACAGAGCTGAGCTCCCTTACTCAATCAGGAGAACAAGAGACAGTAGTCATAAACCAAAGCAAGACTTCCCAACCTGGTATAAGGAAAAAATTTTCCACCTGAGGACAGTCAAGTATTGGTTATTCAAGAGACTGAGCAATCTCCATTCTTGAAGGTTTTTCCAAGACCTAATAACTTGAAAAAGCCCTGAGCAACCTGCCCTGAAGTTAGTTTTGAGCCTCTTTTGAGCAGGAGGTTGGATCATATCAGATGACACCCCAAGGTCCCTCCAAACCTAAATTCATCTAAGCTTACTCCTCCAAATTTCCAAGTCTTTACTGTTAACATGGATGTTGTGAGGCCCCATCTGGAACACTGCATCCAGGTCTGGGGCCCCAGGAAACAGAAAAGATGTGGAGCTTTTGGAAAGAGTCTAGAGGTAGGCAATGAGGATTGTAAGAGGGCTGGAGTATCTCTCCCACAAAGACAATGAGGGAGCTTGGCTCTGGGGAGACCTCACTGCAGCCTTCCAATATTTAAAGGGAGATTATAAACAGGAGGGAAATTAACTTTTTACATGGCTAGACAGTGACAGCACAAGGGGTAATGGTTTTAAACTGAAGGAGGGAAGATTTAAATTAGATGTCAGGGGAAGTTTTTCACAGAGAGAGTGGTGAGGTGCTGGAAAAGGCTGCCCAGAGAGGCTGTGGATGCACCGTCCCTAGAGGTGTCCAAGGCCAGGTTGGATGGGGCCCTGGGCAACCTGAGCTAGCGCTTGATCTAGCGGTCAGCAATCCTGCTTGTGGCATGGGGACTGGAACTAGTTGACCTTTGAGGTCTCTTCCAACCCAAGCCATTCTATGATTCAACTGTGCTGAATTCAGGCCTTGTCGCTGGACATGCAATTTCAGGCAATTGGGATGGAAAAGACCTGGAAATATCATAGAGATTACTCACCCACTCTACCTTTCTGTACCAATATTATCTATGTCCAAAACATCCCTGACAGATATCAGTTTGATCTGCTTTCAGAACTCTCTCCTATGGATGATTTCACATCTCCACAAACTGCTCCAGGACATCCATCGTAACAGCAGATAAGTGCTTCCTTCCTGTCTTTTGCTCTTCTTACTGGAGGTTAAGCCTGTTAACCTGGCTGGAACATAAAGAGCAATTTATTCCCTTCTACTTTGCATTTGGTGCTAGGTATTTCACAACACTGCTCTTAGCAATCTCATATCTCACATTATGGAACCGGTCCTGTTTTTAGGTGCCCAGTCATCATCCTTTTCTCCTCAATTCCCTCTAATTAGTCTGCATTTTTCTTGAACTGTGGTACCCAAAACTGAACACTACTCATCAGCCAATATATTAATCAGGGCATGGACTACATTGTGCCTTGCATAAAAACTCTATTTTCTCTAAAGTCTAATGTTCTTGGTTTTTTTTGCCACAACAACCATTTCATGATTAATTTTTATGTATTATTCATAATCACCTGCCTGTAACAACAGCAGTGAGTGTGCTTGCCCCTTACTTTCAGTCAACTAGCATCCAAGACGTATGCTAATACCATTTCATATAAGATCCCTCCCTACCTTCCAAATGTCTTCTCAGCATTCAGCAATCATGAGAGTTAAAAATCAACAGAAGAATCAGCCTGGCATGGGCCAGCCCTGCATTCAGGCCTGGCAGCAGGGAACAAAGCACTTTCATCTGAGGCTCTCAACTGTAGAATGTTTATTCCTCTTTTGGGGCTAGCAAGGCTTTACTTGTTGACATTTAATGAACAATGAAAGCCCATCTGTTCCCCAAAGGCTTTGCTAGCAACCATAATGAAATAGACCTACAGGTAGCTTCAAAATTCAGAGCGAAAACAGCAGGTTTACTAGATGACTAGCCAACATCATGCAGGCCATGAGGGAAGAATCAGCTTTTGGGAGTATTAAAAAAATAATAAATTAAGAATCAGTGTACGTAAATGCCAAATGGCTTACCTGTCAATAGCAGTTCACTACTACCCCAGACCTGTACTGTTCCTGAGTGGTGAGCTGGCTGATTGGATCAGACAGAAGCGTAAATCGCACTACAGGAAATTCAGATTGAACAGCTGGCCCTCTTTCTGATCTGCTACTACTTCAAACTGTAAGTAGGGTAGCCCTTCTCTTTCCTCTTATGTGTAGAAAAGAGGCATTCTGATATTCACTCCCCCTCAACTCTGCATGAAAATATTCTCTGCTCTTCAATATATTTCAAATATGTTTCTCGTAAAACAAATCAACTTTTCTTAAATGCACTGATCATTCACTCTTGTGATACAATTGTAACTAGAAAAAAAGAAAACATGGGAAATATCAGTAACCCCAGTCTCCAAATTAACGTGTATAGGTAATACAACGAAAACAAAACAGAATATTCAAAGGCATCACATTACAGAGCCAGAGCCTACAAATAATGATTTTACATTTAAACTGCAAAGGAACACATTTGAGACCAAGGACTGAAAAACTCCTTACCTGGAAAACTGCTGCAGAGTAAAAAACAATGAAAAGCATTGTTTGGTTAGGATCAGTCAGCTATTTCCTATGGATCAAAGTGTCTTGCATTAGCTTTTTTTTATTCTATTCTTTTCACATTAAAAAAAAAATAATAATCAGAGGATGGATGGAGAAGAGGGATATGGGCGCTTTAGCAAAACAGTTGCAAGCAAGTTTTTGCTTGCAACATTTTTCATAGAAAGTAATAACTAAGGTGTTTTACAAGCAGTTGTTTTTCCTCATGATACTACATTATGTATTATTTATATCACTCTGTAAGTGCTTACTACATTTTAAAGCTGTGTCTTTGGCCTGAGGAACCTAAGACACAATTCTGAGATGACAATACAAGAAGCAACAGTGGAGCATGGGAAGATTAGAAAAAAAGAAAAAAGAAAAAAGAAAGGCTCACTACCTACCTTCACATCACTCACACTCATAAGGGTAGAGATAGAGGCATAGGGATTCTGGACAGAATCAAGCACAAACTGAAACAGAGGCATTGCTTCAGTTGGCAGAATTATTTGATCAATACTAATGAATGAAAGATGAGCAGCCCAAGGAGCTTGGGATAATGAAATGCTCAAAGTCACACAAAAACGAAATAACACACAAGCCCCAACAAAGACAATAACCAAGTGGTTAGGCATCAACCCACAGTGCGGAAGACTTTTGTTCAAGATCCCAAACTAGATTAAATCAGACAAACAGAGAAGCTTGTTTGATCAAAATTTTCCATTATTAAAAGAAGCTAGGGCAGAAGAGATATCACCAGACTTTGAGATGACCCATAAAAGAAAAACACTTTCTCTCCGGTCCTATTAGCTATATCCTTTCATATCAGCTCTTGTAGCTGAACCATCATGCTACAGCATGCTACAGTCCCTTAACTCTTTTCCACCTTGAGAACTGTGTTTTATTGATGGTTTTAAAGGACTGGTTGTGTTGAAAATAAATGAAGGGGGAGAAAAAAAAAATCAGCATCCTTCAATCTACTGTACAGCATTTCAGGAAACTTACAGTACTTGAAGTATGTAGAATCCAAATTAAATGTAAAATGTCCTGCAAGAGTTAAGAATTAGGTAAGCAACTGAACTATATAGCAGTCCTATAGCAGAAGAAATACAAGAAGCACCAATGAGAAAACAAATTCTTGAATCCATTTCCAAAATCACTCTTCAACTTAAATGCATATAAGTTACTGTGCATAAAGAACAATAATATCAGAACCTTCTGTGAAGGTTTTGTTGCTCTCAGCCTCCCTTGTTGGAACCCCACCAACTCAAGGGATGTGTCATTCATTTTTCCGGGTAGAATTAAATCCTAAAGTTGCTTAAAGAGTGCATCGTCCCAGATGCCAAGCCTAGCATTTGCCAATTGATCAGAAGTTCATCAAGCAAAAATAAATTATTCCAGCACTGGTGGACAACCAAATCTGTTGAAGACAACAACAAAAAGGACCAAATGGTACCCACTCCTCACTCCTGACTCCCATAGTCTATTCAGGAGATATTTTAAGCTAATCCAGTGGCTAGTTCTGAATCAGCAGCTTAACTGGTCCGCTTCCAGCAGTACTAATCTTACATTCGAAAATCTTGTTAAAATCATGCTGTGGCTGATGCTGAGTAGACAGCAAGGTTAATGGACAGAGATTGAACATGGAACAGGGGACAGACAGCATGGACATAAACACTACCAGATGAGCACCACGAACACCTATCACCCATCCCAATTACTTATACTCCACAGTAAGCACTTCAGAACAGTCTCTGGAGCATATGGAAAGGTTCTTGCAGGTCATAAAGTTAAAAACAAAAAACAAAAAAACCCACCAAAAAGCTGGTTTTAATCACACAAGAAATGAATCAGTTGAAAAAAGTTACTGTTTTCAGAGCCAACAAAAACAACTTCAAGGATAGAAAGGTTTCAGACATGTATGTCCCTCTGTGAATTTTCAAAGGCAATGCAAGCAGGTTCACATTTTAAAACATATATTGGAGACACCTTCTCTACACATCAAAGTCACTGTGCCACTGATCTTAAAACCCTTCCACTGGTCTCCATTTGCATGTTGTTGCTACGGTAAATGCATCAAACAAGAGAACTTGTTGGAAAAATAAGGTTGTGTTTCTGCCTTTAGTCACACTGGGGCAGACATTTACCTCAGCAAAGTTTCACCAGGGAAAACTGGAAAGTAACACGGAGAATTACAAAAAAAAAGAAAGTAATAACAGAAGGAAAATGAGCACAGATTTAAAACTATTTTAGAGAAGAACGGAAAGAGCACACAAGAAAAAGGCACAGCTCATGTAGTTACTCTTGCTGGACTTGTTTGGATTGCATTTGATTTCTAATTAAGTTTTTTTGTTCTCCAGTTCAAACAATACTTTTAACTTCTTGCAAGTACTTTATACAGGAATTAAATTAGTATAATAAAAAAATCCTCTGCTCCAGCAGCGCCAGATATGACAGAATATAGCATCTTTTCCTTAAGCAGCTAAAAAAACGCACCTGAAATAGCTTTATTTCCTATCAATAATCACACAACTTAAGAGAAAAGTGAGAATTCCAGCAGCCATCTCAGCCTGGGCAGCAAGGGGAACCTATGAAGCACTTGGAGCAAAGAAAGGGAAAGCAGAGGGAGGGAGCAAGGCTCCCTTGATCCCAAGCGCAAGGGTCATTCAACTACTGTAGAAGAACTTACAGGAGTTGCACAGAAAAAAGGAGGTGAAGCCTTGAGTTCAGTAACAAGGTTTATATTGTCACACAGACATTCCTTTAACTCTACAGATAGAGCAGCAAAGAAAATGCCACCAAACGGAAGCCAGATTTTCAAAGTGAAATAAATTCTCAAGTCTTCTATAAACTTTACTTAAGTTCAAAACACAATTCACCTGCAACCATGGACAAACTAATACCCCTTTTTGTTGGGCTTTGTTTTGTCATAATTGAAGACACATTCATCTTTTGGCAAGGAATACATTACATGAAGGGAAACGCCTGACTAGGCTTTCTTTCCCCTCCATGAAAGAATGAGTTTGTGGTTACCTCACGAGTAGTGGAAAGGCAAGTTTATTTCCTAGAAAGCAAGATCACAGATCCCAGCCTGCCCCAAGCAATATCAGTTACGGATGATCGAGTCAGATATGATGAAACCTGAATTAATTCAGCAGCAGATGGTGCTGTGTTTTCTTTCCAGCTAAAATGCAAAACATATGGATCGGGTGGCATAAAGTTTCAGCAACAGACAAGGGAATGTTTGTTTAAGTCACGGTGCAAAGAGTAACATGAAAATTTACAAAAGATATGCAACATGAGCTTTCCAAAAACTAGATCTCTTTGCTATCCTTCCATTAACAGACTCTCCAAAAGAAGTATTTCCCAACACTTCACAAGACCTAAAAAAATCACTATTTAATACTGTCAAACGACTTTTTTTTTTTTTTTGCCTTCACTGGGGCATAACTGCACACTGCTGGACTGCTGAACTTCATTCATACTTCATTTTCTCAGATATTTTTCCCGAAAAACTTTCACATCCTTAAATAATTACAGCTGGATAGTAACTGTTATCTAATAAAAAGAAAATCTCTGCTCATTTTAAGGACCCAATGGATAGTACTGTAATCTATTCTGTTGCTTATCTACTTACAGAACGATTTAGATAGCAAGAGATGCTTAGCACTGTACGGGAAGCACGAAATCAGTACCTCTGCCCTCCAGAGCCTGCAATATATACCACTGCAGGCACGGATATTCAGCTGACATTTGTGGAACTATTCATGGTAGGAAGCTTAAACACAACAGAAAGTGTTTGCAGAACAGCAGCCTTAGAAAGAAAATTAATTTCAACTGACATCAAAGTGCTTCAAAGCACACCTATCAAAAAGGCAGGTTCCTTCCACTCAGCTCCTTCTTTCCTGATTACAATAGCTGGATCCAGCACAGAGGAAAAGAACTTTGGTGCAAAAGCTATTAGAAATAACTGCTGAGAAGAGGAACACAAAAGATGAAAAAGTACTCAAACAGTAGATGGGGAGAAAAAAAAAAAAAAAGAAATTGGCAAAAGAGAAAGGAGTACAGAAGAGGGCCAACGATGTAGCTCAGGACCAGGGTCGGGGAATGAACAAACCCAGTGCTCCCAGAACAAATCTGTGCAGCAGAAGGCTGAGGTTACAAGGGATGAATGCATCCCATTTGCCTTATCAGAAATTAACAGTGTATCCTGATTTCGTGCCACAAGCTGCTTGATTAGTTGGAAAAAAAAAAAGAAAAAAAAAATCAACATACCGAAATTGAGTTAGTAATCAATATGCTTTTCTGGAGTACCTCATCTCCCCTTTTGGAATACCAGAAACAGAAGGTTTTAACTCAGGAGCTACAATTATTACTTTCACTGTTATTTGAAAAGTTTCCTGACAGATGCTTTATATTTTGTGCACACAGCTGCCATACTTGGCAGACATCAGATTTCACCGTGGTGAAGCAGCTTTACAGCGTATGGCAGAGACCCAGGGTGGGTACAAGAAGGGCACATCTGAGATGATTCAGGGAAATCTGGGTGGCCATATCCCACAGCTTCTCTTTCCTTGAGGGCTGTAACACTGAACAGATGCCCATAGCAGCAGCTTAAGTAGTAGCACTTGTGCTCCGGCCAAAGCAGTGAATAAAGCAGATAAACACAAACATAGGGAGGATCTTAAATAAAAAAATAAATAAATAAAACCCTTCCACGGCTCTTCCCCTCACTGCTCTCTGATGTTAAATATACCTGGTGATAAAACACTGTCCCCTAACTACTCCTTTCCCTGGTTCTTTGCTTTCCGCCATTAACACAGTTCCAGCTGGATTCCATCCTCCTCAGTGACAGCACGCCCAACACTACAGCTCTATCTCCTTCAGCTTCCCCACCATACAGCTCATGTCCTTTCATTGTCCATGCCACCTGAGCTGTCATCCAACCGCATCTCAATGACCACCTTACTTTTCCTTGACTGCTCGGTCAGCTTCCAGAGCTATTCATCTTTTCACACAACTCTTCATTATTTCCTCTTCTGTTTTCATATAGCATCTTAAAAGGCTGCATTACCTATCAACACTGAAGGTTATCATCTTTGTGTCTGGGACTCTAAATGACTCAGCACGAATAAAGGCCATCCTTCTCCTTTGGAGGACTACAAGATAGACACTTACTTCAATTTTCCACAATTTTGCTGTCTTCTCCATAACAGGATACACATAACACGCTAACTCCTTTCACGCTTCACCAGAGGTGAGTCCCTCAAGCAAGCCTTCTGATGAGCTCCATCCATCCATTATTACTCTCTTCAAGAGTTCCCTTGTTTAGCTTGCATCCAAAAAGGCGAAGGACCTAAGTCCAACTTTTTTGTATGCTTAGACTACCCTCGGTAGGATCAAATAATGGTTTGGGTTGGGAGGGGCCTTTAAGATCATCTCGTTCCAACCCCGATGCTATAGGCAGGGACACCTCCCACTAGACCAGGTGCTCCAAGCCCTAGGATGCCCTAACAGTGCTGTGGCAAGCCATACAGAGAGAGGACAGGCACTGCCACCTCTCCTATTTGAGACATTTCAAGTCCTGTGACCCCAGCCAAGCCCCAGATAGCTCACACAATAACTAACTGCAACACTGACACAAGCTGCAGCTAAAGAGGATCACAATGGTAAGCGAGAACCTCATCTACCCAACCCATAAGAAGCCTGTATGCTACATCTTGGCTGTAGATACCACTAATATGGCAAGATACACAAAAATTTGAAACTGTAACTGACATCCTTTTGTGAATTTGATTCCGGAAATAGCTGCCTGATGCCTGCAGCATTTCAGAGCCTCCTCAACAAAAGTGAATCTTCATCTGCAGAAAAGACATTGACAGAAGCAAGGCAGTAATTTCAGCTTTACAAGAAGGGTAGCTTTTCACATGTAAAAGAAAAAAAGAGTTTCGATAGCCATCATGAGGGCTCCCTGATTTCATCTGAAAACAGACACTGTGCACAGGCGCACAGAGGAACACAGAGAGCAAAGCTCTTTGTTGCACGCTATTACCAAAATTGTGAGTTCACAACTCTTTCACTGGAGGCTGCAATACAGAAATAATTTTTTTTCTTAATTGGGGAATTTAACCTTAGTTACTGGATTACCTGCCAAATTCTTTTCAGCTTTCATGCTTCACTGAACGGGAGTATTTAGCTTATTGCTCACAAACCCATTATTACACTAAAGAAAATGGGGAGCAATTAACGCACAAAATGATAGCTTTAAGGTGGTGCTGGTTGGAAAGAAAGAAGTATTTTCGAATAGTGTTGTCTACAATTAGGTGAAATAACCAGGTTCTAGAAAAAAAAAAAACAACAATTTGCTAAATCATTTCAGTAATGTCTACACATCAACTTGCGTTCAAGGCTTAAGCTAACGCAGCTCTTCAGAAAGCTCAGGGCCAAATGCCTTTGAAACATCTCAGTTCAGTTACTACCACATGGGTAGCAACCTAAAAGCCAGGTCTCCTGTTGAGCAAGCCCTGTTCAGAAAACATACATGTAAAAACAGATTAAACCATGATGACAGCAGAGACCAACACTGAAGTAAGCTCAGGTCCCCAAAAAGAACAGAAGAACAAAAACAAGAAGGAAACAGAATTCAGTAGTTTTCATCATGCACTGTGCAGCGCTGCACTGATGCAACTGGTCTTGCAGCTCAGAGTACTACAACACTACACAAAATGCACAAACAGAAAGAACAGAAAAATTACTGGCGGGGAAAAAGCAGTTGAGCAAGGGTTTGTTCCCAGGTTCAAAGCCAAGGAGGGGAAATCTCATAAGTGAACAGTTAATCTGACAAAGGAGGCAGACAGGAGCAAAGATGCAGTCCCTCATTCCTAGCGAGCTGTACTCAGCTGTAGGACTTCGGCTATCCAGTTATATGACAGAAATATGCCTTGTAACATTGGGGATTTGTTTTCAAGAGCTACAGTGATCCATTGTAACGTGGCTGAGCAATGTTCATTCACTTTTATCAACCTTTTACCATATATTATTTCCAATCTATTTATCACACATCTACAGCCATAAACCTATTTGCACCAGCAGCTTTTAGTCGCTTCCCAGTTACAACAACCCTTTGTATTTTAAATGAACTCCTACACCTCTATTTTTTTTGGCTCAAAGGATATTTAATATTTTCTTTAAATGACAGAGCAGTCTGCTAACCTGCAACACACTCTATTTTGGGAATCACACCTATCTCATATTTTCCTCTTTAAATACGCAGCCTAATTGCGCTTTGGAATAATATCTCCCTGTATTCTGCGTGAAAAAGGCTGGGGCAGAAAACCACTCCCACAGAAGCATCTCTCTGCACGGGCAACGCAACAACTGCAGTGCACATCCCATGTTATCACACAGGGGCGGTGTCTGTTTACCAAAAATGTTATCAAACTGTTCCCCCCCAACACACCCACCAGCAGCAGCTCTCAGCAGCATGGCTTATTCCTGTGCCCTTCATAGCAAAGCAATCTGCCTGCTTTGTCTTCCTGCACAGCCCTTGAATTACCCCATAAGGTGAAACACATGCGGCGGCACCAAAGCCATAGTGGTAGAGACAGACCTTCCCCAAGGTCTGACTGCGTGTGCCACAAGCACATCAGCGCATTACACAGAGAACCTTCTTTAAAGGGGAAAAACAACGATCACCATTCAGTACCACGACCCAAACCCAAACACGGACATTCTGCTGTACGCGTGCATGCGTGCAGGTTTATTTCCTCTTATATTTGAATTATGTAAAGGCATACTGATAGTTAAGACATCCGTGGGCTAATCTGGAAGTTCTTCAAACAACAACGTAACGTCTTCACGTAGAAAACCGAGAAGAGCCAGGAGCTCGCTGCCGAACACCAGATTTTTATCTCCGATAAAAAGAATAATTTGAATGAGCTGATGTTCCCGAACGATTGAAGCTCCGTTCCCAGCACGGCTCCTCCATACGCTCCTGTTCGCTGCGAGCAGCCGCGCGGATCGCACCGCGGAGCGCAGGAGCGGCTCCGGGCGCTGCGGATGAGCGCTGCCCACGGCCGGGCGGAGCGGCAGCAAGCGCGGAGCTGTCAGTAGCGGGGATATGGGCAGCGACACGGCCGAGAGCGCGAGGCCGAGAATGACTCGACGGGTGAGGCAACCTCGGGAAGCGTTTTTCCACCTTTCTGCCGCTTCCAAGGGAAAAATGAAGTCAGAAATGGGCCCCTCGCGGAGCTCCCTCCGGCGACGCGCTCCCTCCGCGCGGACACCGCTCCGCGGAGGGCCCGCCCCGCTCCGCTCCCCCCACCTGCAGCCGCCGCTTACCTGACGGCCACCCGCACCGAGCTCTCGTCCTGGCCGGCCGACATGGTGCCGTGCGGCGGGCGCCGCCGCAAGCAGGGCCGAGCGGGAGGAGCCGAAGACAGCGGCCGCGGCTCCCCTCACCTCCTGCAGCGCCGCGCTCCAGCCATTTTAGGTGCCGGAATGGCTAAGGTAGAGCCGCGGAGCGCGGGGCGGGCCCGCCGCTCCTCTGCCCCCGCCCCGCTGCGGCCCCGCCAGTCCCTGGGCGGGGAGAGCCGTCGCTCCGTCACTCGCTCCGGCGGTCCGCCGGCCGGGGGACGAGCCCCGGGCGCCGGCCCCAGCCCCGGGCCCGCTCCAGCCGCAATGCGTCACAGCCCCGCCCCGGGCCGGCACCCGGCGGTAGGCACGGCGCTGGCACGCGGCCCGACGGGGGCGCGCGGCGCTCGCCCCTCGCTGCCTCCGTCCCGCCCCGCCTCGGGAGCCGCGTGCCCGCCGCCGGCTGCGCGCTGCCGCTGCCGGAGCCCGCCGCTGCCGCTGCCCTCGCCTCACGCCCGGCGTTCGGCTGCAAAGCGGGTGGGCGGGCGGCATTTCTTCCTGATGCAAATAGCATCCGCGCCGGGAAACGAGCCCGGCTATTTTGCCCCAAACAATCCGCATTCCTCGGGAGGGTTTTCCATCCGAATAGGCCCGTTTTGGGAATTACAATGATAAGCTAAAAACCTCGCCGTGCGAGTGGCCGGGCGTGAAGCGAGGGCTGCTCAGCCGGGGCGGGGCCCGCGCTGCGCGCTGACCGGCGTGGTGCTGAGCTGCTCCCGGGGCGCTGCGGCCCGTCCTGGTGAGCAGCATCGTTAGGCTATCAGCGTTTATTTACATCGCATTTACAAATCAAGCTAAAAATAACTCTTAAGCAAACGCGGCAAGCGCAAAGGTTATTATGCCTTCGCTCTCACAGCTTTAGTGAAGTGGATACTTCCTTATCCAAATGTATCCGATGCTGCTTTTCTGCTGACACAGCGCTAATGCAACAAAGGCATTGAAGCCAAGATTGCACTTGGGCCGCATCTCCAGCTGGGTAGGCCCCAGCGCAGCAAAGCTCACCGGCCTCACCCCGAGCCCGCCTGTGAGCTCTCACGTGCCCCTGGGCGCTTATCTCATCCAGTCCTCTGTGTTCTGCGCTGGAAACAAATTAAGAAACTGAGTCTCACAGAGCTCCTCCTAAGCTTAACGTTACAACAGATATGTCAGTGTCTGCATCTGAATCGTAAGGGATTTATCATCGTGACAAGGATTTGTTATCCACATTGCGATTAAAGAGAAAGTGATAAGGTTGGCTGTAGGAACCAGTTTGGGTAGTAAAACACTTCTCTTCTGAATTGTGGTTATTTTGGTCCTACCTTGTATCGTATGCATGTTTTCTATTCTAAATATTTCAACTCAGTGCAGCACTCCTCTGAAATTGATATAGCAAATTACATCTAGCTTCTTGCCATGTTTCATGTGAATTGCCTCACCTGTGACCATCCAGACGTAAAGCAGGAAAAAGATGTAGATCCTATCTCTTTAATGATAGATTTTTCTCTGTATCCCCATTTCCAGAAAATGCATGATCTTTTTGCTAAAATGCAGTGTTTTATTTTGGCTTTTCCTCTTTCTTTGAATGTAAAAAAAACTGTTCTGCTATACTGTTCACTGGCTCAGGAAAATTAGATCAATTCTCCTGCTTTTTCTTTCTTAAAATGTGGATGCTCGCTGCTTTCCAGCACTCTGTTCACCTCACTGAAGGATTAACTTCAATCAATAAGGGCACAATCAGTACCTTTCTTTCATTGTGTAAATACATCACCGTATTGCCAATATCTTGTTTACCTTTAATAAAGCTGTATCATAGCACTTGCAGACTAGTGAAATCTCAAAGCAAAAGAAAGAGCTGTGGAAGTCCCATTTCCTGATGCTCCTTAGCATGCCCACAATAGGACCTGCACATCTGTTCACCTCCTGATCAGTCGTTCCCATAAAGGCGACAAACTGCAAGGCTGGGGAGTAGCAGGAGAGTTTCCATCTGTGATCCCTGCTCAGCGCATAGAGGACAGCTAGGGATGTCCCTCCCTGGCAGCAGCACTGTGTCACAGCTGGTGCACTTTCACCCCCTCCATTCTCCAGCCACATGACTCAGTGCCACGTGCCATTCACTGGGGCAACCAAAGAAAGGTCTCTGTTTGGTAGGGCAAGGGCTATGACTGATGAACACAAGCACACACATGCAAGCACACCCTGCCCAGATGCTGAAGCTCCTCATTGAGCTCCTCAAGCAAGCTTCAGAAACTACAGAGCCTAAAATCATGAGCTGTGCATGACCTCAATGAGCAGCTCAAGAGACTGCAGTGCAATCAGGCACCTAACGCCAAGCAGATCCCACCTAGCTGTCCGAGACCTGTCTTGAACTCTGTTGTGCTTGTGGATTATCTGCCTAGGCCACGTCTACACTGTACCGGGTGGTTTTGAAATGGCCTAATTAGAGTACTACAAGAACACTTAAAATAGTAGAGCCTTCTCTTTAAGTATTTCAACTGTGACAATTTTCTAGTGCTAACTAAGCCAGTTCAAACAAAGGTTCAGAAGGTTTGTTAGGGCCACGCTCAGGGGGCTAACAGTGTCTTCTCTGACCTGCTGAAAATACCATTTAGTTCTGAGAAGAGATTCCATCGATAAATAATAGAATGTGTCAGAGAAGTTGGTACTGACATTTCACAGCCATGAGGATCTATCTCATAATACTTTGATACTGATTTTTTTTTAAGATTTAATTGTACAAAACCACATCAGATAGCAGCCTCAATATTCATTATATAGCTGTGATGTTCTCTAGTGCTTCTTTTGCTGAGTAGTGGAAATGGCTAGGATATCATCTTATTAATGAATATTGTTTTCTTGAATTTGTATGATAAATGAACTAACTAACTACATACCATCCACAGTGTATCCCATGATCTTGGAATGACATGCTGTGAAGCCTAAATGTATATGCAAAGCCTACAGAAAATATGTATTCTAACGAGCAATTTTTTTCTTCACATTCACATGATAGTTGGAAAAAAATGAAGAGATTTTTGCTCCTCGTGTAAGTGATCACAGATTTTCTCTATAGATTTTTCCTTGCCTGAGTCTGTCATAATTCCATAAACTCTATGACCCAATAATTACCAGTATTCCATCATCATCTGACACAGGAAGGGTGACTGGACTCTCGTGAAACTGGGTTTCAACAGATGTTGCTGATTGAAATCAAGGCAGCAATATTCACTCTTTAGCAGTAATCACTCTATTTTAATGAACATTAAGCTCTTTAACATTGAAGAATACAGCGCTTCCAGGTTTATTCTTGGCAAAGTCAAACCTCTGTTTGCATTTCCCATGCAATGCCTCAGGGTTTTGCAAAACATAAGCTTTTCCACAGCCAGCCCTTCAAAGATCTTCTCCCCACACTAAACTGAACTTCTAGAAACTGTTACAACTTGATTTTTACAGATTTTATTGGAGTAAGTTTTCTTCTCTGGCTTCCTTATTTTGAACTGCAGGTCTTTGAAAGTAGTTAAGCCTATCAAAGACATCTCAAATGCTTTCTATTTTCTTCACATCACTCACAGAGATTTTTGATAAAACACAGAGGAAAGTGTTAAGCCACTCTAAACAGACAGGCGAGAAGGTACCATGGGGGCCTTTGGTTCCAGTAACTGCTGAAAACAGGCTGCTGAAGAAAAATGTTTCTTGGCTCAGGATGGGATGGGGGAAGACACATTCAGAGTTGAGAAGGAAGAAGGGAGTGCAAGATCATGTTTGCATAATCAGAGAAGCGGCAGATAAGGAAAGGAAACAAGCTGGTTTAGCATAGGCAACTCTGGATAGAGAGTGATAGAGAAAACAGAAGGGATGGGGTGGAGAAGAAAGAGGGATCTCTGGAGTCAAAGCCAAGTGATGGCTCTGCAGGGCTGTTCCTGGAGCTCAGGAAGCACTAGGAACCTCCAAAGCAAGAAAAAAGGAGATGGTTCTTTTCTATCTACCTTCCAGAAACTAAATGAACTGGAAAAGAGAAAATACAATGAAAAGAAACACGTGATAAAGGGAACATATCCGGAGCTGAGAAGAAGATTCAGTGGGAACAGAGTTGCCAGCTACACAATTGCATTCAATGAAGAAATAAGAATTTCTTCATGAACTAGCGCTTTCTGTGCACAAAAATCACACTGTATCACTATACCACTGTTAACAAAACAGTACAAAACTGCAATAAAACAGTGACAAAACAGTCATTCTTTTCTCTTTGCAGCCCAGTGTGTTTGTGCTATATAACAAAAAAGTGCTTATATCCATACACTTGTTTTTCTTTCCTCAGGACCTAAGTATTGCAGTAGCTTGTACTAGAGCAACTGTTGTCTACACTAAGATGATTATCCTAAAATAAATATTTTGATATATACATTGCATGTAGCCATGTGGCAGACATAAATCGCTACTGCTAGACTAGAAGAAAGTGAAGAAGGCTGAAATACATCTCTGAAAAAATCCTCCCCAGTGGGATCATAACAGATACATGGCTCAAAAACATGGTTTGTCTAGGATGAACTTGCATTTTATGTCACAGTGTTTTAAAAATTCGTTCATTAACTGAAAGTTGGAACAAGCTTTTTTACAGCAAAACCGTGTAAATTCACCCTGCCAATTGGAAGTCCTTTCAGGTACTACAGAAAGGATGTAAATGATGGAGGAGAGAAAAAAGTAGATCACACAGTTGTGTTTACAATAATGTAATTCATTTTAATGATTTATGATAACACTATTCAATTCTGCCACATTATTAGGAAGGTTATAACCAAAGTCTGAGTAGGATGAGGTCTTACTGTGGCTCTGGGCTATTAAACACCTTCCAGGGTGTAGCCAGTTCCTGCAGAGGACTCTGTACCGAAGGGTCAGAAATGTGTGCTTCTAAGCCTGATTCTTGGGCTTGACTCACTGATGACTTGAAAGAAGCCCAAATACTGCTAGAGCGAGATGACAGTGATGTGCTTTCTCCATGCTAATGGAAAAGTCTAAAAAAATCTCCAGGGAACAGCAGACTAGGCCAACTATCTTACAGGTTTGAGCCAAAGCAAGCACAATTCGTCTCATTCTTTGCATGGGGAAATCAGGGCAAGAAGAAAATGAGAATTGGAGATGTCTGTAGAAGAAACGGTTGTCAGAACCAGTACCAGGGCTGATTCAGGGGCCTGTGCTAGTGTTGTTAGACCGCACCTTAATGAGATGAATTATTAATACAAAAACTGCACGGGAAATTCATTTCTGCTGCCTCTCACCAGAGCCAGCTGTTCAGACTTGAATGTGTCAGAGTTGCACAACACCAGTGTTGCCTTTAGGATACAGTTACCCAACATGATGGGCTTTTCATAATATCCCTCCCAACAGTATCCTCATCTTTCCTCTGTCCTTCACCTTTCCCCCATCACCGCCACGCTGTCAATTTTGGGTTCAGACTGCACTTGCAGAAGGTACCAAAAGGCAGGAGTCCCACACACAGTATTTGCGGTGGCAAGGCAGCTTCCTGTCAGCAGCTGTGCCAGTCTGCTCTAGATAAGACAGAAAAAATTAGCTCACACGTTTAAATAGTAAGCATCGAAACCCTGGCACATTCCAGATTAAATCAATTTTAAGTTCTCCACCTCTGAGAAAATGCTCTGATGAAATTAGTTCCAATGAGGTCAGGAAAGTTTCCATTTTCCTGCAGAGCCTACTGACGGCTATTGGTAGAGGTAGGTTTGTGGCCAGATTTACAATTGCCCTGTCCTTCTGTGTTGCTCTCACAGACCTCCTCCCACTTTATGTACTCGCAAGACACAGTGTGTTTAAGCCCCAGACTGTGAGTTCCCTGGGTTTGTGCTTGTTTTACAATTTTTTTTAAAGATTAAATCCCATTTCTTAATTGGCATCCTTAGGCATTACCACAATAAAAACAATAAATAGTAATAACAAAAAATAAGGATGCAAGATGGGTGAAGAAATGCCTAATTGCCTGCACAATGCTGGGACCACAAGCCACAAGCAGAACTGGAGCTTGGAGGAGAGCAAGTGGGCGGTGTGTCACCTGCAAAACAGAGGGTTGGGCAGGCAAAGAATGGGTCTTACGAGAACAAACTGAGAGTCTTCAGCTTGATAGCATCATGGAATTTATAAATTAAGGGATGACAGCTGTAAATTAAGCATGGCACAAGTTGTTTTATTCTCCATATGTATGCAGCCTGGCTTGGCACTCTCACAAGCTCGTGAAATTAAAATAAGTAGTTGCAACAGAGGTGTAACAAGCTTCAAGTAGGAAGGAGTTTCCAGACAGAGCTTGCTATGGAAGGACCACTGCTATAAAAAAAAGAATTATGTTGTGCTGTGGCAGCAACAGAAGCCACTGTTCCAAGCTCTGTGGCAGCCTGCAAGGCTCACCACCCCTTGCCAGGAAAATCTGTGCTTCCAGCTCTGTGCTGGGCTCTCTTACACAAGGCAGAGACGAGGCATCGGCTCACCGGGTTAGCAGCCATGCTGAGCAACCATTCCTTGCCTTCCTCTGGAAGAATGCAGCATGTTGAGCTTTGCTTTCCTTAATATTTATTCAAAGTAGTTTTCATACCACTCACTGCATATGTATTGTTTGGGAATGCCTGGGCCAAAGGATAATAGGCAGAACTGTGAAGGACTGAATCTTATTTAAATGTGTAGACATGAACAGGGTGCAAGTGTACATTTTGCTGCTGAAATGAGACAGCATGGCCCTGCACTGCAGCAATGAACTTCTGGATTCCATTGCCACAGGAGGTTGGGGAATCAGACTATTAGTAGGCATCAGAAGGGATTAGACAAGATTTGTGAACAACGTCTCCATTACCAGCTAATAAAAGGAACAGACAGGTCAGTGCCTGTGATCTCAGCAGTCTAGGCCAGAGGAAGAGGTCAGGTACATGTGCAGGGACCTCACAGGCCCATCTGGGGCCTTCAGATCTGTGCTTTGGCCAGCCTGTGTAGGCTGTTGTGCAGCTATACAGGGCCATCACCGGTGCTGGGCACATGTGGCATTTTTGGGTTTGGGTCTGACCCAGCAGGACATCCATCCCCTGTGGTTTGGCTGGTTAAAGTGCCCGAATAGTGCTCTTCCCATCAAAGGGTTGTGCAACCATGATGCGCTTGAAAGGGAGCTGGCTTTAACAAACCATTCGCTTAGGCTCAGAAAAATGATTGATAACAATGGGATGGAGAAAAACAGAAGATTCTGTTACTACATTAGGAGTTAAATAATTGTTTGAATTAACAGTTTGGAACAACACTGAAAGGGCTCACTCCAAAAAGTGCATATAATCAGATAGTCCTTAATTTGACACTGAAAGAGAGAGTGGGCAGCCAACCAGCCATGACTTTGCAGCTGTCTCTTTTTCCAGCAGGAGGGTCTGATGCCACTTAACTTCTCCTCCCACCATTTGTGAACATCTCTATGGCCTTTCTCAGGAGCTTTTCCAGCTCTATCTTGATTGAGATCAGGTGGCTGGACTGGAAGCTGCACACATGATTAGGTGCACCATGGATATTTACCAGAGCACAGTGATGCTGTTTTTCCCAGCCCTTTAGTAAATAAGCCCTGAGATTGTGTTTGCCTGCTCGACAGGCACTGAGCTGACAAGCATTATCTCTAATCTAACATCTCTTTTCCTGTACAGAATGAACTCTTTTTTTTTTTTCCAGAATAAAAAATTGTTTTCTTCTCTGTCTTTGTATTCAGAATTTCTTTTACTGCTTGATATCCATGAGTCGCTCTGTATTAGGAGATCTTTCTAGATCTTTTCATAACTGTTGAAGTCATTATCCCTTTGTCTGCCCTTTCATGGAAAATACAGATTTCATCAAAGATTCTCACGAGACTGCTGATAAAAGCACTGACAGATTTGTACACTGACAAACCAGAGGCTGCCTATAGTAAACCAGCAGGAATGAGGAAGGACTGTAATGACAAGGGAAAAGACTTAAAATAACTCTTTATATATATAGGCATATATATATATATATATAGGCATACCCAGCTAAATAACAGCCAGAGAGAAATATTTGGAGGGAGTGAACAAAGGGTGGGTTAGGGTGGAATGCAGACCGTGGCTGAGAAGAGCACAAAGGGAAAGGAAACACGTAGGATCTCAGGAACAGATTTCTCAGCAGTGACCTGTGTGGAGATAGGAGAGAATCTCTCTATGGAAGTAAGAAATCCCTCACTGCCAGGACACTGCAAACAGCACTGGGAAAAAAGAACCTGAAGCAACATGACTGCGCATACAATCTGATGTGTTTCTCCAGGCTTACAGAAGATGACTAATCAGCTCAGGAAAGCATTGTTTTTCACTTTATATTTCAGCTTAGGGGTTTTCTTTTGTTTGAGTCAGGTCTGGCTGGAGTAAATGGGACACAACGTCATTTTAAAAAAGTAAGAAAGAGAAGAAGAAAATAAAAAAGAAGAAAATCCCATTCTTCTCACTCCCATTGAGAAGTAATTTAGTAGAGAAAAGAGCACCACCTAGTGCTATGCGCTGTTTGATGATGCTGCCATGCCCTCGTGCTCTTCCCCTTCAGATTCCAGCGTTCTCCCACTGTGTGCCCAGCCACGCACCCTGTGCCCAGCCACGTTGGCTGTTCAGCAGCAAGGAGCATCCCAGCTCCCGAGGAGGAGAGCAGCTGGTTTGTCCGGAGCCCGGCATCTCTCTGTTCTGTGCGGTCTGAGTAAGGCAGGGCCTTGGGCACCCGGTTAGCATAATTATGGTGGTTGGTCTGATTCATTCAGGCCAGATTCTACCGCCCTTACTCACCCAGAGGAGATCCGTGTCTCACTGATGGGCCCCGCTGCTTTCACTGGAGTGATAAACATTAATCAACGCTTACAGGGCAGGCTTGGGAAAGCAGACAACCAGATTGCTGCACTTTGAAAAATAGGTGCTGTTCTTTGCATTGACCTTCTGATTCTACACTCATGCCAAGCTTTTAAGCTTGTCTTTACACAGCTGAAAGCTCTATGCTTTTTTATTGCCTTTTTTAAAAAAAATTAAAATCTGCAGGAGTGAAACGAAAAAGTCAATGAAAAAGTCGCTTTCCATGAGAGTTACCTCCACCATCATTAAGATACATCATACGTAACCTTAATACTTTTTTTTTCTGCATTTATTGTTAAAATCCACGTTGCTGGCTGTGTTTATGTCTTTTGGTTATTAATTCATTTGATGTTTGTATTCGTATTTTTAATGTTGAACACCTTCGGTTCTGACTCACAGCTTCACGTTTTCTGTCACAATGTAATTAAAATATCATAAGAAGGGAAGAAACAGGTAAATCAACTCAGAATGATCCTACATCAGCTGTCGTTATGTATTATGTAAATAGGTCCAGACTTGAAGATACTTGTAGCATTGGGTATGTGGGTTAATTTACATAAGGATGTCTATAGTAAAATGTCATTTAAATGTCTTATTCCATTTACATTGTTGAGTTTCCTAAGTGAGCTTCATGTGCCATGGTACCATGGCTAGATTCAATTTATCTAGTAATGGAATTATTTCTTCTACTTATGACATTATTCAGCACTGCACCGTCCATTTCAACTGGAAAGCAATAAAAATCTGCTCTTCACATTTTTTCCACATCCTCTGATTTGCAAAACAAAATTTTTCCATAGAGATTTTTATTTCTACTTTATGATCCTACATTTTACCCTATCCAGCAGTCTTCACAAAGGGTATTTTTCAGCTGAAAAAGAAATGATCTGTGTTACCTGCACCTGTTTCTGCCCTGTACCTGTAGCTTCACTGCTGCAACGACTGCCACCCACAGATACCACTTGTGACCATTTCTTATTTGGTGTAGGAGTTTTCAAATTTCCAGATGACTTGGTCTGGATGCTTTTCTTTATAAGAATGCTTTTCTTTAAACTTTAAAGAAAGGAGCCTTGATTTAGTCTAATGTATTTATGCCCTTTACTCAGGGAAGACAGCAGAATTTGCCTGTATTAGTATGTATATGTATGTGGACATATACCTATGCCATTAAATAAGAGTGGTACAAAGTGTGAGTTGTTATAAAATAATGATTGTCTATGACCGTATAGTGCCCAGTTACTTTTTGGGTTCCATGGGACACCAGTGGGGAGGCTGCCAAATAAACCTGATGCAGGATGTCTGTAACCATGCTGGTTCCCATCCTGCTGGGCAGATCTCAGTCACTTTGCGGGGAAGGAGGAAACCTTCCGTACAGCTTCTGCTCCGTGGGTCTTGGCATTAGACCTTGTCTGCACCACCTGTGGACCTCAGCAGATGAAGGGGGGCTTCTACTGCTGGACTCTTGAAAGTATGTAAGATATATTCCATGAAGGACATTCTCATTGTTTCAAGACTCCTTGGCTCTAGAACAAAGGCATGTCAGGGCTCGGATGTATGTTCATTAGAGCATGCATACAGAGGGCTGTTGTCTGTAACTGCATTCACCAGTTAACGGGAACTACCAGCCAGGTATGCTGCTCTGTATTCCCAAGGATGCACTGCTCCATCCACAAGCACACATGTGGGCTCCCAAGAGCTCACACTGCAATGACATGGGACTTATGCAGAGCTGAAAATGTGCCCAGCTGTGCAGGGGGATCACCAAATATACACTCCTGACCCAACGTGTCCAAGGGACTCCAGCCACTTTAGCTGTGGCTGTGCTGATGTCTGTGGGTCAGCAGTGGTTGACACTGTGGCTCTGTAAGGGATATAGTGCCTACATGATGTCATGGGAAGAAATAAGTTGGAAAAGGCTGGCTCTGGTTTTGCAGCTTTCCTGTAGTAACAGCTGTGGGGAAATTGGGAGTGACTGCAGGGAGTGTTATCTCATTGCACGTGGGTTTGGTTCTGTCACTGCACTGAGCAATAGAATTTAACATCTATTCATTGTTGTGCTAGTGACAATATAATTAACTAATTAGTAAGGACTAATTGTTAAAAATACTGTATTGCAGCTACGCTAAATAAAATAGCCTTGGTACTTCTTTCTCGGAGAGTTATGAGTTCATGCTTTTCTCCTTAGGAATCAAACAAACTGCTAAGAAATAAAAACCAAACCAGCAATTCAAAGCCAATTCATACTCTGCTATGACTAAACCAGGTGCAATAAGAGACTGGCAACTGCACAAAGGTTGGGTTTATGGCCTCGTGCAGGGAGCAGAGCATGTAGCCAGGAGCAGGCAAGATCCCTGCTGGTGCAGAGGGTTCAGCACTGCCTTCCCCAGCCTGACACCAATGTTTGGGTTTACCAGGAAACCAAAGCCACCAGCCCTGCCCTTCAGACTGAGCGGTCCTGCTACCCAGTCAGGTCCACACATAAATCAGGGGCACTGCCAGGGGCTGGGGAAGGAAACCCCCGCCTCTTAAAACAGAACAGCTGTGTTAATGTCAGCCTGGAAGGAGACCTCTTTCTTTTCCCATGCCCCTGACACTGTGCCCACTCTGGGGGAGGTTCTGCAAGGATGAGGCCCTTTGCAGACAAGAACCAAGAGCCCAGCTGTGCTTTAGCCACAGCTTTTGCGGGAGGAAACAAATAGCAGCTATTTAAAAACTGTGACAGACCAAAGATTTTTTTGTTCCCAGACTATCTGTTTCTAGTTACCGTTTTGTTCTGTGCTTTCAGCTAGCATATAATTACCATGAATTATAGAGCAGAACAGGGTGTGTGTAACCACACCTCGAACAAGCTGGTTCTCATTGGCTTGAGCAACGGCTGGAGCAGTTCAGATTCCCAAGCACAGCTTTGAAACACACAGGCTGGAGGCCTGTGCAGAAAGCTGGGCTGCTTTAAAACTGATCCAAGTGACATATTGTACCTCTGGTGACACTGATAGTGCACCCCATAGCTCTTTAATGAGCTTTGAAGTGCACATAGGAACATTAAAGCTCACACATTAGAACAAGGTTAAAGAGGATGCAAATACTTGCTGACAATCACTTCCAGCATATGTCTGTTAAATCCTTCTTTTCATGTTTGGGCAGGGAAAATACTCATCTTGCAGATTTGGAGCCAGGACCGTATCTCACTTTAGGCCTTAGACTGTCCTGTTGCAGAAGCCTTTCATTCATTAGAAGCCTTCAGGAAGCGTCCTAGAGGCTCAACACGCAGGGGATTTTAAAATGATGGCGCTGACAAATGCTGAAGTGTAGATCAAATCTGTGGCTGAAATGCTCAGAAGCAGAGCACGCTGGCAGACAGCCACCCAGCCCACCTGGCTGGGAATTGCTGCTGCTGCTCCAGCCAAAATAGGAGGTAGCATTATTATCATTGGATAATAATTCCCATTATTTATGGCAATAAAATATGTAGGCAATATAAGCTGACATTTAGCCTTCCAAATTATATATTTCAGCACAGATCTAATTTTGCAGGTAGGATAATACAGCAGTGGTGTAGAAATTAGTCTGAGAACCTCTTAGTACTTGTGCTTCTGGCTGACAAAGCAAACTGCAGTGAATCAAACCTGCTCTCTATGCAGATGTTTGCAGGGATGGTTGATGGGTGCAGGACACGATGAAGCCCCAGGGCTCTATAAGGAATATTTCCATATTGATTTCAATTCCAGTATCTTTCACTACAGGAGTAAAGGTTTCTGGATTGAAGGCCTCAAGTTAGTATTTGAACACTGAATTAATCACTTCACCTTGTTGAACTGACCACATTTTACCACCGGGTGAACTGTGGGACCAAATCCTGCTTCACCTGCTGTTTTGTTCAAGAAAAAGTGTATGATGGACGCGGAGGTCTGGAAATGGGAAACAGCTTGTTTTTTCCACAGTGTCCAAGTGAACTGAACTGCAGAAGTCCCTGTCATTGAGATATTCCTCAGACCACAATCCAAAGTAATATTCAGAATACAATGAGGACTTTCTGTGCAAGGTACTCCTGCTGGGTTAGGTAAGCGGCTGAGCTGCCTGTACTTTGCAGTGCAGAGTAATAATTAACAATGATAAATAAATACACATGCCAAAGTCCAAGCTGCATAGCGAATAATTGCTATCATAGAAAACGTTCCCTACGGGCAAATTTTGACGTAACTGTCAACTCGGGGTGTCAGCTAAGCTCTGATCAGATGTTCAGACTCCATGCAAACCCCTCAGACACCGACCACAGCCAGTGCAGCACCTTATGCACGCAGCAAACCCTGAGTGCACGAGAGCCAGAGGAGCTGAGGGAATGCTGCCCTTCACTCAGAGGGCAATTCCTGCCTCATCTGGACCAGGGGGCCCTTTCATCAGAACGACAGCGTTTGCCATGAAAGCCTTTGCACAGCCTTTTCTGCCTAACCCTTAAGTTAGGAGGTGACAAAAAGAGTTGTGCTTAGTGCTTGTGGGCCTTGCACCTGGCTTGTACTGCACACCGTACTGGTCACCACCGCCCAGTACACACCTCAGTCTTCAGCATAACCATGCATTTCTGCAGGTTGCTCTGTTACATGGTCTGCCCTTCCTGTAGATTTTCTATCTGAACTAATAGCATTTCCTCTAACACATCCATCATGTTCTTTCAGATGAATCCGAACTTTTATCTCTGTTGCTATCTTCAGCCTTGTGCTGAGCTATCTTCTGTTGCCCAGCGTGCTTTATAAATTGATTTGTGGGTAGCAAACGTTGTGATTTATGTGCTATGATACAGCCCCCTTCTTAGTTACCAGTAAAATCTTGAGAAATCTCTTCCAAGAGGACCGAAATTTGCCAGTCTTGGCTCAGTTCAAAGATATGTTGTTGCCATTAAATGACGTAGATATAGATAAAAGAAAATGTTTTCTTATTTTATGAAATATTAGTGTTGCCATTCTTGTAGTTCTATCAGGAAAGCCAGAGATTTGATGCTTTCCTTAATTCCCCATCTCCTGCATGCTCAATATTACGCAAGAGTAAAACCATTCAGTGTTTTTATAAAAGAAAGTATCCAGTACTCATATTCACAAAGTGGAAATTTTAGATTAGCCATATCGTGAAGGCTCAGAAATCTAAAATATACAGATAAAAATATCCAATTTTTGTTGTTTTGTAAGTATATCCCTATTTTCAAGCAGATATTTTTTGAGGCGTGGTGTTAGCAAACCTGAAATCTTGCTACATTTCTCTTAACCTAAGTATCAGAAATGGAACAGATGATGCAAGTAGTCCCCAGCAAGTAGCACCTAGTTGTGAAGCATGAAGAAACAGGTTTTGAATCACCAGGGAAATGGCATCAAAATACACCTGGGTAAGGATATGCAGGGAAACATTGCATCACGTCCCGTAAGTCGCCCGGCCAGCTGGCTGCAGCATGTGACAGCACTGCTCTGAAAGACGTGCCTTCGGCGCTTTTGGATGCAGTACAGGTGACATGCCTCAGCAGTCGTGCCAAGTGCTCGTTTATCCTCTTCAGTGTCCTGTGTACAACCGTGTTCGCTGGATGCTTAAGGCAGACTCTGCCAAAAAGGCAGACACCAAAGAACTTCATTCCTGTATTTCCCAGGCTCCAGCAAGCAGCAGTTTAGGAACATTGCTGTCTTGCCATTGCATTCAGGATAGATGTTTAATAACATGGGACGTTCATAAAGATTTTTACAGGTGTAATTCATTGCTGAGTGGTGCTGTGTCCACATGAGGTGTAACAATAGCTCTCAAAATGCCTTATTATTGGACAAATAAAAAGTAATTTCACATCAGTTTGAGCTAGCTGGCAACACACCAGCAGCCTTCACACACCACTTTATGTCTCAGCCACACAGTTGCCAGTTAGCTCAGCTGATGTCCTGCTCTGGGGATGGTCTCCTCAGGGCAGAGAGGAGCAAGCTTCTGACTGTGGCCAGAGTAGTCAGTCCCCATGCCCCACATGCTTACCATGCTCATGACTGGTTGTGCAGAGAGATTGCCCAGGGAGGCTGCGGATCTCCTCACCAGAGATCTCCAGAAGCCACCTGGCTGTGGCCCAGGGCACCCTGCTTTGAATGTCCCTGCTGGGGCAGGGATTGGGCAGAGGGACACAGAGGACCTGCAGCCTCAGCCATGCTGTGGTTCTGTGGTTCTGTGTCTGGACTCAGGAGGCAGGCCTGGAACAGGTGTCTTCTAGATGTGAGTGTACTCAAAGCATCACAATAGCACTTCAGAATGGTGTTTCCATGGTCATGGTCAGATGTGGGCCAGGGAGGTGACTGGAATCCCATAAGGACCAGAGGTTTAAAGATGTTCCACACATGGGTTCAAAAAGCAGCATTTGAACCATTTTTTACCTGAGCAATGCTGACGAATGCTCTGTGGACCAGGGGCTTGAATTCAGCCTTGTTCTAGTGATTTGCAGGAGGTGGGCAGGCTCAATGTGAGATGGAACCAAGACCTCCCCACAGCCAGAGGAGTGGATTTCCAGCTGTGCTACCTCACCTCTGCAGTTGGTTAGCAAGTGGGGCCCTGCCTGGAAGTCTCGCTTCTCTGCTAGCTGGGGAGTGGCTCCTTAATCCCATTCTTGCTTGACTTCATGGCAGCCCTTACACAATCCCTGGCAGTGCTGCCAGGCATCTCTGTTATGCGAACACCCCCAGAGCTCTTGTGTACTCAGCTTGAAACAACTTCAAAGATGCACTGCTTCTGGCCTACAGAAGAAAGCTGCTGCTGCCCCCAGAGGGGAAGCGTTCCCTGGCTTCCCTCCTTCGCCTTTCCCTCCCCTCAGCCTCTTCACTTTCTTTTCTCTCCTCTCCTCTGATCCCCTCTTGGAAACTGATCCTTTAAACTCACCAGCACACAACTGGGACCCACGTATTTCTCCTTTCCTGGTTGCTTCCATCTTGGCAGAGAGCCCCAGCAGGGAGGCAGAGGACATTGGCAGCCTTCCTTGCCGAGAGGCATTGCAGAAGGACACCCCACTACCACTACTGGCCTCTGTCCTGTCCTTTGCTGGATACAGGAGGACGGAGCGGTCAGGGAGAGGCCAGGCTGAAAGCAGAGCAAGTTCTCACCTCTTTGATCACAAACCTCATAACAGTTGGATATTTTTTCCTGGAATTCCAGTTCTGTGGAAGAAAATAAATAGGAGAAGGTCACAAAACAAAGAAACAAACAAACAAAACAAAACAAAACAAAACAAAAAAAAAACCTATGTTCATGGCCAGAGAGTAAAGACTGAAAATATGAAACAAATGCAACGTGATGAGATAGGTGCATAATGCCACCATTTTGGTGCAGCCTCCTGTTTGGGGCACCTTTCCTAGCATCTCCTCTCTCAAGAAAGCCAGCCTGGATGTAAGCAATGGGGCTCAAAACTCAGTCAATAAAAAGAACAACTATTCACAAGGGGAAAAATATTCTCCAAAGTATCTGACCCCCCTTATTTTTTTCACCACGGAAGGATAGGGCCGGGAGCATCAGGAGCCTTTTCCCTCTAATTCTGGCTGTCATCTTCAAATCTGCCTGTCTGGGGACAAACAGGCAGTGCCACTGATCCCCACAGTGGAAACCTGTCTGAAGGGGAGCTCTGTCAGGCTCAGATCTGTTTTCTCTGGAAGCCTTTCTGGGCTAACCTCTTCAAAGTGCAGGAGGGAAACACCATCTGCCTGCTGGATTAGAGGAAGAATGAATGAGATTTAATTAAGATGATTTTGCCCTCTAGACAGGTTGTTTAAAAATTAATTTTACCTCTCCTTTCCCTTCAATTAAGCTTGTAAGCTAGAGGGAGCAGTGCACCCTGAAATATTGATTCCGCCTCTCAGATTGCAGTGACCTACATTTGCGGGTGCTCCATCCATGATCAGGATTGTCACTGTCCTGCACACTGCGCATGGGAAGAGCGATCAGGCTGCTGGCTTGGGTTAGATGCAGAGCTCAGTGTGAATCCTTTAATTTCTTTTAACTACATCATGATTCATTATCTCAGGCAGGATCCTGTATCAGGTGCATGAAGAAAGCTTTGTGAGAGGCAAGCTGAGGTTGGTTGATCAAAGCTATGCCCTAGGCAACATGAGAGCGCTTCCCAGCCGACTGCATCTGGTTTCTGCAAAGGCAGACAGCTTTGGTTTTGGTTTCCCTGCTGGGATTGACTAGAAGAAAACTTAGATGTGTTTCTTTTTTTTTTTCTTTTTTTTTTTCCCAATAGTTCTTCCCCCTCAGCTTATCAGTCATGTCAGCCCTACACAACAAAGAATAACTAAAGGCTTTTGGCCTTCATCCACACCTGGAAAGCTTACATCATCCGCACTGAAGGCTTCAAAAGTGTGGCAAACAGGGAATAAAACATTGGCCTGGCAAACAAAAAGTCATGAAACTCTTGAGAAATACCCTGGTTTCCAAGCCCTGCCCGTAACTGCTGATCAGGATGCAGATCTGCTCCAATTAAGTAATGTAGCATGCAAACAAAGAGAAAAAGAATTTGGGAAAGAATTATAGATCTGTGAATAATTTGGCTTCAGCTCTCACCAATTATATGTGCCATGGTGTACTGCATGTTGGGTCACTCCTCAGAGTGTCCCAAGAGTTGCTGAGTACCGTAAAATTACATGAATACAAAACAAACAGTTTTGCACCTTCATAATGTTGAGGGTCATGAAAGCTGCTCTCATTTTATGTCTCATGCCTGAAAGTGATGGCAATTTCTTAGTCCACTAAGAGCAAAAAGCGCTGCATATGTTATCACCAGAACACACTACCTTGCTTTACAGGAGATGCTTGCCAATGAAATTACTCCAGCTATGCACACATTCCAGTCGTTGGCAAGGAAGCAAACCTTTGCAATACTGTGTTGATATGAGTCTGCAAACTCAGCAGTAACATGAGTTCTTGCAAGTTCCTCTCTAAAAATCTAATCACCGTTATTAAGGAAACCTTTTAAGAACAGATATAGATGCATGATGACTCTAAGGTTCATGGACCGAGCACTAGTTCTGTTTAGTTTCCCTGACATGCCCAGCATTTCACCAGGAAGGAATTTGGCTTCACTGGCCTTTGTGATGTTCAAATCTGCGTCACATTTCCTTCATGTCTGGAGCCCAATGGCTGGAGTTCTAGCAGCACTTTTCAAAGAGTATTACTGAGGCTTAGCACCACATGTAAAACAGTAAATCAGAGCCTGTAAGCCTGCACAAAAATTTCTGTATTTTTCTATATTTTTTCTGCTCAGTCATACCACAGCTGCAGGAGAAACTGGATGAGGTAAGATAAGCAAGACAAGGGTGCTGAAGAGCTTTCCCACCTCCTAAATATTTCTGTGTGCTGGTGATTGCATTTGCAGTAAAACTCTTAAGACCGTAAGGTCTCCGAGGCATGCTGCAGAGCTGTGTTCTTGCCCCAGCCCAAGCACCCCGTGGATGAGGACTCAGCTTCAAGTGGAGCAAAGCAAGCTGATCTGCGCACACACCTCATTCTTTAGAACGTGCCGTGGTGTCTCTTCTGTCTCCACCCACGGGAAATCCAAAAACACTTTAAAAGATCATAGCAGTTAGATGAGATTAGAGAGAAAAAAAAAACAGATTATGGCCAGTTTAAGATGTGTTTGGGCAGGTGGATGCAAACATCAGAGGTCTTCTGCCCATGTTGCAGGCTGGCGTGGCAAGAGTCAGCTCTGCTCTGCAGCCCAGCAGCATGGTTAGAGCAGCTCAGCACAGTGCCCAGCCCAGCACTGGGTAGTGCACTGCATGAAGAAGTGCCTTTTCAAGGTGGGCAGTGCTGGCTGAATGTGCATTCATGCATGGGCCAGCTGGGCGCCAGGGCAGGGCAGCTGCAGTCTGTCTGTGCTTGCCCCCTACAAAGGCACCCTCCTCTGCTTTGAAATCTCAAAATCTTTGTGTGCCAAGCAAGGAGTGCAGCACTTCTGCGGGGCTGTTGGTTCTGTGAGACTCAGGGATGATGGCTTAAAGGTTTGAGCAGGAAGAATTGTTGTCAGAAGAGCTGGAGGTACTCAGTTTTTCACACCTCCGGTTCTTCAGCCCTTTGCTCCCAAACTCCTGAGCAGCTTCGCAGTTCAGCAGAGCTCGGTGCGCTCCTGAGCCATCCGTGCAGGTGTGGGCTGCTGCCCTGCTGACTTCAGCAGCGCTGCTCCCATTCTCATAATTACTGCAGGCCAGGAGGGGCTGTGTTGGCAGCGTGTAACACAAACCTCAGATGCCATGAAGCACATCGAGCAACGCCCTGCCTCAAACAGGCCCTTTCTGTGGGAGCACCCCAGTACCCACCTGGAGAAAACCTGTCCTGGCTTCATTCTAGCCCAGATTTGTTTGGCTGCAGCTTCCAACTTACAAATCTCCTTTATGCCTTCTGCAGCAGCATAAGGCTCTGAATTAGCAAAGTAAACACGCACGGCATTAGGCAAAATGCTTTGAGTGTGGCCTTGCACTTCATGACAGACTAAGCAGGCCTTTGGTGGTGCAGCCCTGAGGTATGTCCTCAGTGAGAGCGTGCTTGGCCCACCCGGTTGAGTTTGTCTGCAGCGTACCCCCTGGAACTCCAGCTTTGACTGGAAACTTTGGTGGCAGAGCAGGAGTTAAAGCCAAGAGCAAGAGGAATTTAATGAAATAATCCTTGTCAGGATTTCTCAGGTGCAGGCACTTTTGGTAGAGACTCCTTGCCTCCATGGCTGCCTCCTCCAGGAGCAGGACAAGCAGGCCATGGCTGGGCCGTGTTGGATTGGCCAGAGCATAGCAGATGGGCCAGGCTGTGATGGACTGACCAGGCTGCAGCAGATGGAGCAGGCCATGGTGGGTTGAGCAGGCTGCAACGGATAAGGCAGGCAAGGCCTGGTATCTTTAAGGGAACATCTAGCAGACCTGTGTTTAAGAAGGAACCACTTCCAAATACCTTTAAAATGGATGATGCCACCAGGGTTTTCTCCTGGTTGCTAATTAAACCTTCTCTCAGACAGAAACAGGTTTTAGACAGTGACTTGAAAGAGGAACTTGACCTTACTTCAGAAGTCCCTGGAAGTAAGACTTCACAAAGGAAACACAGTCATTCTCCCAGGAACGCGAGCCTTGCCTCGGCTTTCACCTTCTCATGAAATGCAGTAATAACTCCTCTTTTTTCACTCATAATAATATGTGATGTGTCTAATAAACAGAGTCCTTATCCTCTGATGCTCAGCTATGAGCCATATGGCACACACATAAGTGAAGATTAGCGCTTAGACAGGACTTGAATTCAGTAACATGATTACAGTATAAAAATAGGCATGAGGCTGAAACTGCACCTCCGTGTGTGCTCACTTTGCACTAGCAAGAAAATGGAGATTTTCATAATTTTATTTTTGTGGCTATCACTTCAAATAGAATATAAAGGGATTTCTGGTTGAATAGCAGAGATCATACATTTAATTATTTATGAATCACTTATATTCATGTGCTACCTATAAATACTCCAAAACACATTATGAAAAGTAATTGTGTGCTTTTGATGACCCCTTGATGTGATAGAAAGAGGATTCTGTGTTCTTCACAAGTCTGAGCTCCACCACCCTTTTATACCACCCTGGTATTGCAGGCATGAACTGATCTGGGAAGAGTCTGCTCAATTCAAGAATGTCTTACTATGAGCAGACGCCAGCAAAGCCCTGCTTTATCACCACAAGCTGTTGCACTTTAGTGCCTTGCATTAATACCTGTGGCGTTTAAAAAACAAATAAACAAACAGAGCAGGTGCATCTGACAGCATCCATCAGCCATCTCTTATTTGTTCACATGGCATCAAAGGCACAAACCTCCTGAGGATGCTGTATGTCTCTCTGGGACATCTCCTGGCGTGGGGCACCAGCACAGGGGTGGTGAGACCAGCCAAGGGCTGCACCCAGCCCAGCAGGGATGGAAAAGTAGGCCAGAAGGGTGGGGAGGGAAGACTTGGTGCAACCCATATCATAAAGATAGAGATCTGCAAAAACACCAGCACAGAAGGCACTAACTGAGAGAGAAGTCTCTAATAAACTCGATGTATTTATGGCACTGCATGGCTAGAACTGAGGAAAAAAATGTTGTAACTGAGATACAGAGGACAAGAATACTGGAGAATTACTGAGTGTGACTTTTTGGATTGTTTCAATGCTAAATATGTTGCGTTTGCCTCAATATCTTGTTTGGCATTTACAGTGAAAATTGTGGTGTCAATTATAGTGAAAATCATTTTGGTTTCCCAAAGACCCAGAAATCACTATGAATCTGATCTATTTGAAATGTAGCTCTAAAGCAGAGCCAAAAGTTATTACAATTTTCATGCTAAAATCAAGCAATAAATGAATGTTTTTGCTTCTCTTGACGCCTACATTATAATACAAATGCTGTGTCAGGCCAGCTTGTCTCTATTGGCTTGATGACAGACATCTGGCATCTCCTTCCCAAACTGCTTCTTCTCCAACCAAGGATTACTGCATAAACAGACACCAAGAAATCTGACATGCTATTGCAACTCTTTACAAGGGTAGATAATGGCAGGACAAGGGGAAACGGTTTTAAGTTGAAGGAGGGAAGATTTAGGTTGGATATCAGGGGAAGTTCTTTACCGAGAGAGTGGTGAGGTGCTGGAACAGGTTGCCCAGAGAGGCTGTGGATGCCCCGATGATGACAATATTTCTTCCAGGGCTATGGGTGCTTCAGTGACATCATTCCAGAGACAGCCCTTGGAGGCACTTCTACTTCAGAAAGTTGCAGAGACAAAGGGATAAATGAACCTTTGCCATGGGTTGTGGCAGGGTGGAAGATGCATGAAGAGAGATCCTGCAGAGTAGCCATGGAGGTGTTCAAGGCCAGGTTGGATGGGGCCCTGGGCAGCCTGGTCTAGTATCAGATGTGGAGGCTGGTGGCCCTGCCTGTGGCAGGGGGGTTGGAGCTTGATGATCCCTGAGGTCCCTTGGTCATGATTCTATGATTCTGTGGTTCTGTGATTCTATGATTGTTTTATATTTAAGCTAGGTTTAATTATTCCTTTTGACCTCTGTAAAAACAGAGGAAATAAGAAAAAAAAGACATCTAACCCCCCCAGGCAATTAAGCAACATTTTAAATTTGCGAATCATTTCTTGTGTAAGAAAAGAAAACTTCTAAAAGATGTTAAAATATCCTATTTTTTCACCGAGTTTTTCATTTTGAAACATAAATGAAACTGACACAAACCTACCATTCCAGGTGCCGAAGCACAGTCTGCTCCCTGCGCCTCAGCCCTTCAGCTGGCACGTTCCAGGGGGTTTCTCCCTTGGACTGTTTTTTCCCAGAGCTCACCCAGTTTGATTTCTTCCTGGGACCTGGCCTGGGCCCGGCAGGCTCCTCAGTCCGGGATGGCTACCAGCCACAATCTCTCAGTCCTTTCTAATTACCTCTTTGAAAACGGATTCTTCACACACACCAAACTTGCACTGCGTGGGTGCAGTATTTCTTATATTTCACTGCTGCCCTTCTTAGGTGGCCTCATCTACATGAGGTTAAAGCCCCTAATTTAAAAAATACAAAGCAGGTGCTGCAGAAAGCTATCGTCAGAAAGAAGGACACAGAGAGACAGCGAAAGGTGTTCTGCCTGATATTCCCAACTTACCAGAAAGTTCCAGCTGTGGGAAGCTTTTCAACACCTCAGAGTGTTTCCAAAGTCCACTTTGCTCCTGATGTGAGTCTGTACAAGCTCAGCCCGCTGCCCGTCTCTTCTGGGAACACATCCCCCTTGGGCCGGGGCCCCGAGCTTCACTGCCCTATAGCCGGCACACGGCATTTCTCGTGGCTCACATCCTGGACTGCGCTGTCGGTGCTCTCAGAGTGGGTGCACTGGGAGGGAGGCATGGGGACAGGCCTTCAGCCACCCCTGAACATCACATCACAAGAATCATACGAAGATCACAGCAACAGAACAACAACAGAACAACAACAACAGAATCTTATGAAGATCACAGGATGTTTGCGGATGTTTGCGGATGATACCACTCTGTGTTGTGGTCAACATGCCTGAGGGACGGGATGTCATCCAGAGAGACCTAGACAGGCTCGAGCAGTGGGCCCAAGTGAACATCATGAGGTTCAACAAAGCCAGGTGAGAGGTCTTGCACCTGGGTCATGACAACCCCAGCTATCAGCACAAGCCAAGGGATGTAAGGATAGAGCACAGCCATGCCGAAAAGACCTGGGGTTAATGGTGGATGGCAGCTGGACGTGAGCCAGCAATGTGCCCTCACAGCCCAGAAAGCCAACTGTATCCTGGGCTGCATCAAAAGCAGCGTGGCCAGCAGGGCGAGGGAGGTGATCCTGCCCCTCTGCTCTGTGCTGTGAGACCTCACCTGGAGTACTGCATCCAGATGTGGAATCCTCAGTACAGGAGAGACATAGACCTGCTGGATCATGACCAGAAGGGGGGCCACAAAAATGATCCCAGGGATGGAACACTTCTCCTACAAGGACAGGCTGAGAGAGCTGGGGCTGTTCGGCCTGGAGAAGAGAAGGCTCCGGGGAGACCAGATAACAGCCTTTCAGTATCTAAAGGGGACCTGCAAGAAGGAAGGGGACAAACTCTTGGATGGCAGCCTGATCTAGGAATGAAACACTTGTTTTAACTTGCAAACACACAACAACCACCCCTAGCTTTCCAACCCTATCCCAGAGACAAGCACAGGAAAGGGCTTCCAAAGCGCACACAGGCAAAGCTCTCACACAGGTCACGACTGCTTTGTGAATGATTCATAAGGAATGCTAAAAACAAAGTAAATGCAACGTGTTTTATTTGACATTGGAATAAATTACAACTGTAAAGCATGATTTATTGCTTTATAAATGGTCTGCTCTTAAAAGGCATTAATATCAAACATAAATGAAACAAAGACACATTCAATTAGCAGTTCAGCTCTCTTAAGCTTTATGAACAGCTCAGTAGAGTGATTTCATTCTATATACGACTGAAATCTCTGATCATAGGCTCATAAACTCGGCTTTGACATGCATTATGATCATTCAGACATACTGAGGGGACTGTAGGTGTGTTTGTTCACTTGCTTTAGGATATAATTTTTTATTGCAATTTTCCCTAAAATATCCCATTGAATACCCAGTCCTTCATTCCTCACTCAAACACAGATCCCACTGATTTAAAAAAAAATACTTAAAGGATGCTTAGGTTTTTCTTCTCCTGCAGGAGGAGAGCTTTCAAATCTAAAACAGGAAATAGTGTGGTCCCAAAATGAACTTTTCCTAGGTTAAAACACTGAAATCCCATGCACAGAAAATGTTTTCTCCCACTTTGAAGATTCTAGAAAAAAAATCCCAGTATTATCTAAATTAACAGAGAATTAAATTATTGAATTAATATTTTTATTGCACAGTTAACTCCATGCTTGAGACTGGTGTGGATTTTGCTCAGCACCTTCGCTTGTCCGGGACACAGACCCAGGCAAGTGCAGTGCTGGGGCACGAGAGGCTGCTGGCAGCAGGCTGGGTGCGCCCAGCTCTTTGCAGCATCCAACCCTTGAATGGACATCAAGAGCGGGATCTGCCAGCTCAGCGAGACGTGCTGCTGAGAAGGTAAGCCAAGAAGAGGTTTCCTTGGCTTCCTGGGGAGCCACAGCTCCTGGAAGCCAGAGAAAGAATGAACTCTTATGAATAACTCTCCCTGTACCAAGGAAAAGGATTCCATTGAGGCATGCTGCCCTGCTCTGGCCCTCTCTCTGGGAGTGCTGTAACAGGCAGTTTCTCCTGTATCCTGGCTGCAGAAGAGCATCTCCTTGAACTAGTCCCCCAGAGAATAGTGTGACCCTCTGCTTTGCTTTCCTGGCTGCGTCCAAAGCAGCACAAAGTAAGTTGGCTCATGTTCTTGACAAAGGGCAAAGCTCTCCAGAAACAAAACTGGAGACTCCTGTCTATATCAGCACTTGGAACAAGCCAGAGAGTTTGCAGAGAAAATCTGCAGGGCAGCTTCTCTTCAAACTGAAAAACCATCTTTAAGAAGAACGAATCACCAATACAGAAAATCCTTCTAAAAGTGGCTCGGTATTACTCAGACAGATCCTACTTAGAGAAGATTCCTCTCCTGTCAGCGCTCTCGTGCTCT
The DNA here is from genome assembly GCF_002078875.1 of Numida meleagris. Classification (NCBI taxonomy): domain Eukaryota; kingdom Metazoa; phylum Chordata; class Aves; order Galliformes; family Numididae; genus Numida; species Numida meleagris. Next base: position 15,156,372 of record NC_034409.1, on the reverse strand, counting down.
TTTCATGCTTGCAAGAATGCAAACAGCAGAGTGGGATGCTGGGTTTGGTTACACTGTGTTACTGAATAGGAATGGCCAATCTATTACAGAATCCAAGAAATACATATCAGACTTCAAGAAAAATACTATTACACTGATTCTAGTGCAATTTCAGTTTTCAATGAAATTTCATCAGTCATGATGCATGTTCTATGCAAAATTTCATTAAAAACAAACAAACAAACAGTCTTTCTCCTTCTAAGCAGTTCCCTCAGAAGACCTGTTCTGTTGGGCCATAACAGAGGGCTAGCTTCGATCTCTGCAGGACAGTACAGCAGATTTCAGGTGCTGTGCCCACCAGTGACAGCTCCCAACAAGTCAGGTGCCATTGCAGTGCTTTGCTGGGTGCTGGGAATTATACGTGGGAGCTGCGCTGAACTGGGCCAAGCGCTCGACATTTTTCAGTGTCCTCCTCATTCAGGGACTGGGCGAGCCTGGTTTAGCTCCCAGCCACGTGGTAAAGTGCATCACGGAGAGGTGGGGAGCAGTGGTGCCCCTTCCTCTTCCTCAGCTCCTGCCTTGGGAGAATCTTGTGGAAAAGTGGTTTTGTGGCTGCTTTCTGCTAGCACGATGGTACGCTGCAGCTGCAACAAGGGCACACACATGGTGCACACCTGATTCATCACAGTGGTCCAGAAACATAGCTCAGAAATGCACAAGCCTGTGAAATCATCAGTCATCTCATTTATGCTCACCGAGAACAGATTCTTGGCTGACCTCTTTCTTTCCTTAGCAGATACGGATTCCTCTTTGAAGATGAGAAGGAGGAAAGCTCGCCTTCAGGGACAAGCAGAGACACACACAAATCAAAACGCACGCACACATCATCCACCACATCAGCGACCTCCAGCCTGCGCTCTACAACACAACATCTTATTGTTTGAACCTCAACTTCTCATCCCTTCCAGAGATTCCCAGGAGTGTTTTTTTCTGTTTCAGTGAGATGTCCCAGAGGACTCTATAGAGAAAACTAACAGGAGGAACAAACTGTTGCCACCAATGCAATACAGGATTGCATTCAAGCCACGGACTCTGGAGGAGCAGGGCGAGGACCTGACTTATTCCAGGTTCTGGTCCAGCACACAGCAAGAAGGGAGACAGCCTAATGGTTCCTGTGCTGGCCTTAGGCTTGGCAGACAGAGTTAATGCCCTACTGATCGCACCTTGTGCATGAAGCCACCGGGAAATGTAAACAGTCTGTATTAACTTTCAGGTGTTCAAATATACCCAGCATAATGGTGGCCTCCAGACAGCTAAACTCCCAAGCAAGGACAGTGACAAAGACACCACCTCTGAGATGATGAGATGCCAATTCAAAGCCTTTTCTCCAACACTGGTGCTGAGCACCTCGCTCTGAGATGCGAACCCTGCTCTCATTCGGAAAGCTGTCTGTGGCATTCAGTTCTGAATACAGCTCAGCAAATATTCCAGTGCATTTCTCCCCTCCCAGCAGTTCTTAACAGCTTATGCATTGTTCCTTCTCAGAGTAAGTCTCCAGACAGAAATCTTCTAAGGAACCAACGACTTCAGGCATTTACCTACAGCAGGTGAAAGACCTGCAAAGTCTCTTGCCTGAACTACGCCTGAGCTGCCCATTTCTGAACGGAGGAGGAAGGGTCTGTGCACACTTGCAGCTGCAGTCTCCCCAACCAAACACGTGCTGCTGCCAAGGAAGCTAATGGGCCACAGTAAGCATTTTGTCTAGAATGGCAGTGCACTTGCAGGGAGCTCTCAAATCCATTCCTGTCTTTATTTCTAGTTCACCAAGTCTGGCCTGCAGCAAGGCACTCAGGCCAGCCCTGAGCTCCAAGGGGTTCAGTTTGAAGCCCCTTCCGACTGCCTGGGGACACGGCTCCAAGCGAACTGCGCAGCCAATGGCACAATCAAAGAGTGCATCTGGAGCAAAGCTGCCAACTCGTGCGTTTTCTTGTCTGCTCACAGGGAGTACAGTGTTTGTCCACGCTAACAAAATATGGCAGGCATCAATTAGTGGTTATAAAACACTCTAAATTTTCACAGATCTTTGTAAGTGCTGAGCATTTTAATTGGCAGGACAGCCATGCCTGAGAATTCAGCGTATGGTTAGAAACCAACGTGCTCTCTTACAGTCCTTCCCATCACAAAAGATCTCACGGAACAAATGTGCCTACACTGAGATTTTACCAATGGAGGAACTGGATCAGAGGTGCACACAGGCTTTGTCAGGGCCATGAAGCAGATGAATGAGTCAGTGAAGCAAAACAAGGTCTCCTAATGCTAGGCTCAGTGCTTCATCCACCCATCAGAGGTTACTACACGGGGGACAAGTAGTTTCCCAGAGGAACAGATATCTCACCAAGGGCAAAGAGCCTCTGAAGTTGTACATCACAGCATAAAGTACAGCACGTGTGTATCACATACTTAGCTCCATCCCTATTTCTCTTGTCACAAGGGCAGTAGTTTGTCTGGACAGTTATCTTCTGGTCAGCCTACTGTATTACTTCCTATGGAAATGCAGACAAAGGCGTGTATGCTATTCAGTAGTAGAAAAGTTTTGTTTTACATGGGCTGAATGTTTCTTATACCCAAATGAGATTTCTGCATGCATCCGCATACTCACCCAGATGCTGCCTCTGCCGTGCTCCATGCCTGAGTATCATGCCACGTTCGCTCTGCGTAGCAGGCATATCATACGCACACAGTGACGTGGTACAAGAGCACATTCTGCAGGCCGAGTCTCAGGCCAAAACTCACCTACAAAACCTAAAAGTGTTGCTACTTCTTTGCAGTGAATTGGGCTTTCACTAGGAATTAACATAAGCTGCAGCGACTGATTTTACACTCGGTGCCCTTGCTTATTTTCCTTTCACAGTTCAACCACTTTCTTCCTTAATACTAAAATGCTAAAGTCTTACACAGCATTCTGAGCATTATTCTCTGCTGGCTGTGCTTCTCTATGCTCTAAGCCTCTAGCACAATGCATGCAAAGGATAATGTCTGAACTTGTAATGCTTTTAACTAAAAAAATACTTTTAAAAACATAAAACATAAATTATTTATTCCTCTTTGTCCATTGTTTTGAGCACTGAGTCTTCTCCCAAGATTTTACACAGTTCATTCAGTCTCTGCTGCATTTTAGGAATTCCTGCAAGTTGGGACTCCAGTCTCTGTTTTTCCTCACTCAGTGACAAGCGGACGTCCATGTTCAGCTGTTCAAAATGCCAGCCTCCTTGTCCATCAAACTGCAGCAAGTGAGTGTGGTACTTCCTGCGTTAGAAAATAATGCATCAGTAACGGCTCACTATTGCACGCCAGTTTGGATGTCTGTGTCTATTCTCAAGAGAGTCCCTCAGGAAGCTGAGCGTTGTCCAGTTCTGCATCACCGGGTAAGACTCTCACAAGCTTTTCAGCAACTCGTATTCCCAGGACCCTCTTTTTTAGGGGATTTGGGCATCTGAAATCCAGTCACCAGGACTTCCCCAGGCCTTCACCACTGGTGCCATTACAGGTATCTACCACATAATGCCTGATGGGCACTCCTCCCACCTTCAGCCTGCTGCACATCCAAACAGTGCCTTCTCTTCAGAAGAAAGAAATGGAACACGTACCCCAGTTCATTTTATTTATTTCACTTTGCAAGAGATGTTATACCTCCTTACAAGAAAACACATTCAGGCAAGCATGGCACACCTGATGCCACTGATTAAACTGGTTTGTTCAAGTTACACCTCAGTTTGTTCCCCTGCATTTTTTAAGGTGGGATAAATAAACTTCCAGTCCTAAAGCATCGCGAGGAGTCAAACTAAAAAAGTCTGTGCAAGAGTCACAGATCTTTCAGTGAGTATCAGGGTGTGTGCGCTACAAATATTCAAAGGTGTACGTGCATGTGGAGTTTGCCAAGACCTGACAAGACATTTATCAGGAGGTGCAAGAGGAAGAGCAGAGAGCTCCCTCAGAGCTGCTGCTACAACCGTGTAATTTATCACTGTAAATTACAGAAGATGAAACACATCATAAAACGGTCATTATAAATCGCATGCAGGGAATGTGACAGTTTAATAAACTCAATAGCTTATGACATGAGGCTCAAACAAGATTCAGCTCCAGGCTTACACTCACCACTTCTTGCGTATTATTCTTTGAGACACCAAATACCTGACTCGTCTCTCTATCTTTTCCCCCATTCAAAAGTAACAATAAAATCAGGAAGCCAAGATAGCTAACTGAGGCATCTAATTGTGGTGCTCCAGGAAGGCAGCCAATATTTTGAATAAAAGAGCAAATGTTTCATGGTATAATCTTAAAGAGAGAGTGGCATGTGACCCCAATCTTTGTCTATACTGTGCAGTCCCCGTGAAAGCGTATCTGAGTGAAAGACATTTGATGCTTGTTTCTGAATACTCAGAACTTGTTTTTTACTCCCCCAGAACGAGCTCATCACATCCCATCTAACCAACTGCTTTTATCAGATCCTGCTCCCTGCAAATCATCAGACTTCCGATAACCTCAGTAATACTGTAGAGGCTACAAGAGCAATCCCAAACCTTCCTGAACAGCATGAATTCTAGGAAATCAGAAATGTCCATGGGAATCTGAACTCAAAGATCTTTCTCACCAGTTCTTTTGTCACTATTTGTAGGTGGAGTAGTCTCAAATACTTGTTTTCTTGAGCAGTGGTTTTGAAATAATCCCAGCTTCCATTATCACTGTCTCCACAGAGGAAGAATGAATGACGGGAAAACTTTTCCAGGGAAGCAGACACTGCTACAATTTCCTTTCTTTACGGTGACAAATTGGTAATGGATTTTTTCTCACCAGCTTAAAAAAGCAAACACTCTGACAGTAGAGATCAAGGACTTTAGTACCAATAGTCTCTGCTGACGCCAGCTTACAGCTTCTTATCTCCATTTGCCCTATTCCTTTTGACGGAATTCTCCATAGTAAGTACTACCTCACTAGAACAGACTTCTAATATTTCCCTTTTTTTTACTATATTATCACATTTTGAAAGCTCACGGGCCCTGCAGATACAGAACACTGCTGAAGTTAAACCAGTGGATGTATCAGCTCCTATGAAAGAACAAAGAGGAGGTGAACCACCACTTGCCATGTTTCCCATCTTGTCCCACGCACTGGTAAACTTCCCCAGGCCAGCTCATGTATCTTGTCATCTATACAGAATAATCTGGTGATGAGTGTTGTGGCTGTGGTGTAGTAGACTAATTAATTGCCTCTCTGCTGCCTGCATGTTGCTATTTATAGTTATTAACTGCCACAAATATTTTAAAAAATAAGAGGGGGGAGTAAATGTGTGTCAAATAATGAAAAGCAACCAACAGTAAATGCATTTACATTGTTATTATTTTAGACATATTATCTTAGAAAGTGCAGTAGATATTGATTGAACAACAGCCCTAATACAGAACAAAGGCCAATCCATGTCTGTCAGAAAGCTGAAAGCAAGGCCCCTCGTAAACTCCTGGCCATACTTACCAAAGAGAAGGTCTGTGTGTTATAGACAGCAGGGATATCCCGGCAGCTTTTGCAGCTTGGAATATTTTTCCTTCAACATCAATGCTTACAGCACTCGTGCATTCATCCAGCAGTGCATATTTTGGCCTTTCAAAAGTAAATAAAAGACGTAAGTATTTTGGACGGTATTCCTACACATGATGTTTAATTGAGACAACAGCAGAAAGTAGATGTGTTTTGCAGGAAAGCTGCCTCTCATCTGCAGCTGGAAGCCAGCTAGCACCATCAGGTACAGATGTGGCTTCCAGGAAGAATGTGCTTTATTTCCTGGTCCATCTGAGCACACAGTGCTCTAACTCCCATGTCCCAGTTTGACCTGGTATTACTCTGTTCTGTCCACAAGCCATGAAGTAACTACAGCCAACTCCGAGAGTCTCTATTCACTGCTGTGTACAGACTGCCTTTGCAAGGTTTCCAGTCTCAAAAAATAAAAAAAAACTCTGGAGCTTGGCTTTCCAACTTTCAAAAGCTCTAAGGCAGCCCACCTGTTTTCTGCAGTACTGTAGGACAGATGCAGGGAAGATGTTTATGCCTGATTAGATAAAGAAAAGAACATCCACAGAATGTAATGCTACACTGCTAAAAGCAAAGTTTAACTAAGAAGCATTGCCCAAGCTAAAAGCTGAACTTACATGAATAAATGACAGTGTAGTCCTATGCAACAGTCTAGAAGTACTGCACATTGTATAGAGATTACAGGCTACTACTGCTCAAACTATTACAGCAAACCTCCAAAACTCCTCCTCATTTTCAGATATTACTTAAAGAATAAATTAAAATGCTTACTTATGGTAAAACATACGAGCCATGCCCATTCTTTGTTTTTCTCCTCCTGATAAGACATCTTTCCAGTCCATGATGGCATCCCAGCCTTATAAAAATGCAAACAAAACATGTCAGGACAACGCAGGTTTATGATGAAAATACACCTTCACTTGCAACATCTCTGCAACCCCCAACTAAATTCATAAAGTTCAGGGCTCTGGATCATACCTTCCGACACATCAATGCCCTTCCACTGGCACTCCATTGGAAAGAAGTCCCAAATACCATGTCAGTGTTGAAAGTGGAATTTAGACTGCCCCAGTACATACATGCTGTTAAGAACTTTACGTACCATCTCTGTGAACAGGCATCATTGACATGCGTATAACTAACCATTTTTCTGCCATGTTTTTGCTATTCCATCTTGAAATGCGTGAGTGGAAATTTAAAAATAAATTCAGCATGTGAAAGGAAATAAACGTAAAGAACATAAGCAGCAGTGTCAGATTAGAATGCTTATTGCCTGGCTTCTCTCACTGCTGTGAGTCAGCAAACTCAGCAGGAGCACAAATGCAGACACATGGATGCAATCTATGCCCAGACAAGCAGTTAACATACAAAGCAGTGCATACAGACAGGAGCATTTTGCATACAAACTTCCTGATATTTTGTATTTAGAAGTGACCCACAGCTGTTAAAACACTAAGTATTCTTATTTAATATTCTGCATGGCCTCTAAATGACTTCTTTCCTCATCACTTTCAGACACATGCAACACGGCAGTGATGAGCTTTACCTGTGATGTGACAGTGGACTTGTGTTTCTGTGAGTATTATGGCATGGCTCATTCCTGCTCATGAAAAACTAACTTCAAATACCAAATCACAGCATTAAAAGTAAGTTTCTGGTTAATCCAGATAGTCAGAATAGCAAAATAGCAAGTAAGGTGAGTTTTGAAACGGGAGAGTGGGGACACAGAGAAAATCTGGTGAGACATTTCTCTCACTTAATCATCTATTCATGAGAAAGTTGGACAAGGGCCAAGTGAAGAAAGTGACATTTTTCCCAATCAGCCCAGAAGCACTGTAACTAAAACGTTAACAACACAAACAAAACCCCTTTTCTGCCACTGCACCACTGAAAACAAACAGCTGCTAGAGAACACTATGAGCAAAGTCAAGCAAGCAGGGAAGTGATCATCCCTCTGTACTCAGCACCAGTGAGGCTGTTTTCAGCTGTAGGCCCCTCATTACAAGAAAGACATCAAGGCCCTGGACTGTGTCCAGAGAAGGGCAACAAAGCTGTGAGGGGTCTGGAGCACAGGCCTGATGGGGAGCGGCTGAGGGAACTGGGATGGTTCGGTGCGGAGAAGAGAAGGCACATGCAGTGCTTTCTGCCAGCTGGCTCCTAGCAGAGATGGCGCTGTGTAATGATCATCACCCAGAGCAGTTCTGGGACAGGGGATGGATACACAGAAGTTCTGTGTGATGATCGGTCCTGGCACTGGGCCCACACAGAAAGCTGCAGTGCTGCTCCACCGGTGCTTCCCAAAAAAGCTTATAAAATGCCTGGAGCGCTCCTTTTTGATACAGGGTGTTAGAGGCAAGAGAGGAATGTCCTTCACAAAAGCCACAGAAACAGCTATGCTTCTGAAGGCAACACTCATGCTACTGTTTATATTTTCTTGGTTTAAAGCTGATAAAACAGATGAGCTCCGGGGCTGTGTTGTGATGGGAGCTCTGGATCCCAGCTAGGGTGTGGGTGGGTGTGCATGTGTGCACGTGCCCATGGAAGCAGTGCCCGTGTTCTGATCAGCTGGTTTATGAAGGCTTAGTAGGAGACAAAAATAGAATGAGGTTCATGAAAGGGCTGCAAAATGGAAAGGAAATATCACTTGTCAGCAGTCATCCTATTCTTTCCTCTGAAGGGGTAAGATCTAGCCTCAGTTCACCAGGATACAGTGGTCAGATCTGTGGTCCCTTCAGCTCTTGTTCTACTTTAATATTAGCAGTGCGTCCTGCCTCCTCCTGTCTCGATCCCTCTCTCAGCTTTCCTATTCACCACTTGGAATGTCTTAAACAATAGATAAGGAAGGCTCCTATTCAATACTATCCCTTTGCTATTTTAAAAATGATTTCCTGATATCTGGACAATTTCCTCTGAGCAATTAGCAATCTAACAATAAATAGGCTTCCTACAGTGCATCAACAACAATGCATCTGCTTGTTTCTCTTTTCTTTCTGCAGGTCAGTAAAGAACCTCAGTATTCTGGAAGTATCAGCCAAGTCGGGGGCTTTCATCACCCACACCTACATCCATCTTACAAATGAAGAAAAGAAATGGCTCATCTATGAATGCAGCACAAATCTCTAAGTAATGTAATCCTGGCATTCAGCATCCAAAATTCCTCACTGAGCTTCTTGGTACACATAGTTTTTGCTTGCATGCGAAAAGATGTAGATGTGATGAACACTAGATGCCTCTGAAATGCCTTTTGCAACCAGTATGACAAACAGCATGAGCAGTGTGCTGGGGCAGAGGAACAGCACTAGAAACAGATATTGCTGTCAGTAGAAATTAGCGATAGCCTCATGATAGCAGCAGCTCATTTTCTTGCATAATTTCTTTTATAATTCCTTCTCCACACTTTTCTGAAGGAAAAAAAAGGGTTACATTTGGGTTCTGTAGCACTACGCATCCTGTGTCCTCATGCATCCCTGTGCCTACATGCAAGATAACATTCGGCTGCCAAAAAACTGAATTGTAGAAGTTCCTTTTCCTGAATTATCATTTTTCAAAGCGGCTCATCAGATACGGACTGGAGAATTACGGAACGATAGGAGAAAGGCTGGAGCAGCAAACTGCAGCCAAGGAGGCTGCCCAAAGAGTTTCTGGACACAGAGCCTCCCACACTGTATGTGCCCCCAGGCAGCTGTCAAAAGGAAGGCAGCCCTGATGCTGTGTGGGATGAACGTACAAAGGGAAATCCTGAGCTGAGGAAGGCACAACGAGACAATCAATTGCATGAGCTCAGCTCAGCGTGGCACTGCAGGGATTTGTGACTCTTCAGAGCAAATGGAAAAGCCGGTGGAGCACACCAGTTACTGTCGGCATCATTAACAAAAGCAAATCCAGGGCTAAAATGATCCAGTGGAAAAATCTCAGAGAGAGGAAACATGCTTGTCGTGTGTTTATATGTGGCTTAGCAGGAGGGTTCCTTGGACAAGACCCAAACTTGTGACAAACGTGCACAATAATGAGGAATAATTATAATCTGGGGTGCTGAGAAACCATAAACAGGTTGAACTTGTTCAGTAATGTCATCAGTCCTAAGCAGACAGGCCTGGCCCTGCATGCAGCACGCTGCCTCACGCACTCATGGCTTCTCTCATGCGACAGGCTACCAGGCACCCATAGCTCCCATGCTAGTGACATGCACTAAGTACACAGAGCTTTTTACAGCAAGTCAACAAAGGAGCCACTCTATGCATATCCATGGACGTCTCCATACTACTCCTCAGGTTTCTGGACGTGCCTTTGTGCCACCCAGGCTGCATACAACCTTGTTATCCTCATGTTGCACACAACTGTTGCACTGCCATAGCTAGCAACATTGCAGGTGTTGACGGGGGACCTTATTGATAGCGTTACTAAGCAACATTAGTATCATGCACAAAAGCTTCCTCATGCTGCCTCATCGCACCAAGTACAATACACTGTAATCCTAAATCATCAGTGTCACTCTCTTCAGCTTATGCCAAGTTTGCCATGCTTCAGATGAGAGCAAGGGTTAAGGAGTGCAGATTTGCTGGAGCGCGATGGTGAGCAATGCAGAGGCATTCCTCTAACACTGCTATGGGATGCTGCAGGAAGGGAACTCTGCCCCAGCTGCAAGGGGTGCTGCTGTCGTGGGAACTGCGCTAGGGCTTGGGCTCAGCAGCATCAGGAGAGGTGATGTCGGGGCGGGTAACTGATATTTGGAGGCTTTTTGGTGTATTCTGCTGCTACTGACTGAAAATTTTTTCATAACGGTGACACAGAAGCTGAACACTCAATTGGAATACTTATTAGCTATTCTATTTACTTCTAACTGGGTCAAACCTTACTGCTACAAAAAGAGGATTTTCTGCCATTGGCAGCAATAATAGCAGGCTTTTTTTGGCACCTCTACCCCTGGATCTGGATGACCCTTGATCTGATGCAACGTTCAAGTGACTCAGCCAAAGACAATAAAGTTAGGCCAGGACAAACAGATTTGGAGCCAGAGCTGCATATTCCTGGCTCCATCTGTCTTTTCATAACCGCCCGCAGGGAGCAGACTTCCACAAAGCTATAAAGCGCCATATTATACGTGCGCGGGATTCATGGTCAGTTAGAGCAACGAGGTCAGGCCACAGGGAGCCTGCCGGCTGGCAGAGGCACAGCACTGCGGGGATGGGTGAAAGGGAAAGAGGTGGAGTACAGCCTATAGAGATGAAGAGGATCTACAGCAAAAATACAGGAAGAATTACATTTTGTTTCTATACTGAGATGATTGGCAGACGAGAGCTTTATTCTCGAAAGCTGTTTGAAACAGTGTTGACAAATCGCGTACGTACCCAAGAACCTGAATAACTAAAATTGGTTTTGTTGCTGGTTTTTTTTTTTCAGATGCCATACGTTTACAAAATACGTATATAACAAATAAACAGAAACTTGCTGAGGATTTTTCAGCACAACTTTTTCCTATTGGAAAATGTAATTTTTTTGTTAACTATCAAAGCAGTTTGCAAAAAGAATGAGAGACAATTTGGGGCAAATCCCTTGTCCTACAAGTTTTACATCGGCCTTTTTATTATTTTGCAAACAAAACATTCAGTTTTACGAAACCATTTTAGTTTAAAAATCTAACTTTAAGTAAAAGAGTAAAATAAAAAATGGAATAAAAATAAAACATTCAGCCATGCATGAACAAAGATGTCAATTGTTCACTTTCAAGAAGCATTTTTCTGGCTTGCTGGTTCAAAAATAAGAATATGATTCTTTGATCCAAACTGGGGGAGCTCTGAAGAATATGTGAGTATATGAAATCCATGTAACGCGTCAAATCATACGTCACAGATTTCCTTCCCCTCCTAATGCCCAAGGAGAAAAGAGACTAAGTAAGTGTATTATGGTCCTAAAAACGTCCTGGTATGTAGTAATCTGTCCCTTGTTTTCCGGCTTTGCCCACTTGTGTCATTTCAGATTAAAGTCTGTAAGACACTCTTTGTGACATTTGTTTCTGCCAACCATTGCACAGTGTTCCTCTATCCTCATCCAAGTCAGGATCCCATGCAGTTCCCAGCACCCTCAATACTTTTTTTACAGCCCGCTTCCTAAGTCTCACTTGTGCAGTTAGACAAGCAGAAAAGTAAGAACGGGATCAGCAATAAAACTAGATTACTGTCTTTTGGCACAGAAAGTGGAGCAAGACTGACCCAAACCTGGGTTTTCAGTTTGGCAATGAGGAACACCAACCCAGGCAACAGCATCTTAGAGGCAAACCACAGTAACTGCCTCATCATCAGTGACAAACTCTGGCTGCAAGGCTATAAACCACAATGATGCACATTCAGAGACCGCTGGGGATATGGTTTTGGCTGCTGAGGGTCATGTGCTGTTCAGTACCTCTGCAAGTACCAACAGGCTATGAATGTACACTCCATAGTGGCTTCCTGCCACTTAGAATTTAACTGCTTCTCCTTTACTAGCTCCCTATTCCAAAACATCTGCTCATTCTTCTGCAGACTGCACACTTGACTTAGAGAACTAAATGACTCAGGGATACTAACAGTAATACTTTTAATATCAGTGTAGTGAGTACAGACCTCCTCTGCAATTATTCCAATCAGCAACTTTAGCTCCCTGCCCCTCTTTTTAATGCCTGTGTCATAGCATCAGGTCTGAATGAAATAGAACGCTGACATTTTTATATTCTATTGTATCTTGAGGGTCAGCAGCCACTAGTACATTCTTAGCTAAGACGCATTAATCCATGAATCCTCCTCTTAAGGCAAACAACACTGCGAGCATATTGGCAACTTAAATGGCAACTGGTAGACAGTAAAGCTTTACTGTCAGTCCGTGTCATTTGGTTATTGTTAACTTGTTTACACTGGTGTGCTTGCTGCTGCTAATGATAATGGAGGGAGGTAAAGGTCAGTCTCACTAATACATACACCCAAGGAAGGGATTTTGTGAAAGTTTTTACAAGAATATGCAATTTACCTCCTTCTCTTTGAACTATGTGGTACAGATGAACCACATGCAGGATACACTCCAGATCTTGATCTTGGTAGCCTTTCTCATGCATGTCTTCCACGGAATCAGGATAGATGACCTGATCACGTAGTGTTCCAATGGACATATAGGGTCTGCAAAACAACACAGAGAAACTGGTAATCCAGAGCTGACTCCAAGTGAGCGTATCTTATTGAGGATCTATGAGCAGAGTACAGTACTTTAAACACCACGTTGCTAAAACTGGATTTATCTGTGGATACACTGTGGGTGAATGCTTTCCTAAACTTATCGTAGGGACAGTCTACTGTTTACATAACAGTTGATTACAACACAGTAACATGGGTATTATTACTATGAAAACAAAATGACAGAACAAACATAACTTCACAGCCCATTCTGAATGTTTTTACTGGGAATAAGAAGCAGCTTCTAAACCACCACATTCCCTGACCAGGTAATCTCATCCCCCATACTAAAAGAAGCTGCCTCCACCCTGGAGCCAGGGTTTACTGTCGTGAGCTGTGCACAGGTCCTAAGAATTCCCTTAGCCTCCATACAAAGTCATCTCAAAGAACAGTTTCACAATACTTTAGATGCTATAAGGCCATCCAGTCAACCTAAGACACCAGCCACCTCCCACCCATGCATGCCACTGTTCAGTGAGCTTCACTCAAGTGCCAACAAAGCACAGGTTGGACCTTCAGCACAATGAGTTTTCAGTTTTAGTTATTTCCTGATTACTGGGGAAAACAAATAAATGTCAACAGTAAATGTGAGAATAGCCCTGTTTATTTCAAGTGATCCAAATCCAGCATCTGCTTGCAAAGGCCAGGCCTATTAGCACTGTATGTAGAGGCCTCATGTTGATAATTCCCATTTCTGACCTGCCTCATCCAACCAAATAGTCAGTGACTTTATCAACCATGTTGATGCTGTGTACAGGCTAGACTCAGTGAGGACTCACTATGCAGTCCCGGAGCTGAATTTACTGAAGCAGCTGAGACGCTTTAGGTCAAAATTTGGTCTAGCACAGGGAAAGTTAATGCACCCTAAAGAACCTTGGTTTATGGACTCTGATGGATCATTTGAGCAATTGGGCCAAGGACTGCTGGTCACATGGTTATCTAGTTCTTGGAAACTGGAAATACTCTGGGAACAATCTGCAGGATTTTGAGTTCAGAGATGAACATAAGAGCTGAAGAAAAGTCAAGCTCAAGACCCTGTCCCGCTTTTTGTGCCAGAAGTCACGCTACCTCCCTCTGGGTTCATCTGCCAAAACAATGTTTGTCTTACTAAAGCTGTGGCAGTGCCAGGGGTTGATGACACAGAGGAGCAGCTAACGCTGGGCCAGCAGTAAGGAGTCTTTCAGCCAGCTTACTCTTGCCACAGAGAACGGATTGTTTGTCATAGGTTTACGGGCGTTCGGCCCGGTTCCGTGACGAAGGGGACAGGGGATCCACGGGTCCACGACCCGGGGAAAAGGGAAAAGGGGAAAAGGGTAAGGAGATGGCCCTGAGAGCAAAGAACAGCGGCAACAATCTGAGGAGAAACAAACTAATTTACTAAATAAGATATCGGAATGCAAAACAACACACTATAATACAATATAATTACAATTTAAGCTGATAAATCCAATACAGAGAGAGAGCATGTCCCAAAATCAAGGTAGGCCTTACTCTACTACCGACGATAAGACGGCTGGAGAGCGAGGTGCTGCCAAGACGAGAGACGGGCGGAAAAAGGGACGAGGTCTCGTGATCTGCAAGTTTTTATACTGCGAGCTTTTATCTTTTCCCTCCGGCTGGAAATGGCAACAGAGGAGCAAAGTACCGTGGGGAATGTAGTAGTCCTTCTCTTCTGAGAACCAGGTATATCCACTACATGATGTTATGATGTGGGATACCAATAACCGAAAATCACAAAACCATGACATGCTGCCAAGACAAGAGACAGCGGAAAAAGGGACAAGGTCTTGTGATCTGCAAGTTTTTATACTGCGAGCTTTTATCTTTTCCCTACGGCTGGAAAATGGTAACAGAGGAGCAAAGTACCGTGGGGAATGTAGTAGTCCTTCTCTTCTGAGAACTAGGTACATCCACTACATGATGTTATGATTTGGAATACCAATAACCGAAAATCACAAAACCATGACATTGTTGTTCGTGCTGCTGGCAACCACATTGGTCCGTACCCACCTGTAGATACACTACTTTCACCACCAGTTGGGTGAAGGTGGGAAGAGCAGGGGATCTAACTGCTCACAAACATCAAACATCTGGTCATCTCCCTGATGTGGGCAAGATGGAGCAAACCCAGAACCACAGCTCAGATACAAGCACTGCTGCTCCTTTTTTTTTTTTCCATCAGGAGCAGCAAACCATTTAAATTAATGGGGATGTTGCAAAACCTTAACTCTAAACATTATGTAATTTCATGAAGTAATGATAAATTACATTTCCACAGAGCTCTCCGAAAAAAAAAAAAAAAAAAAAAAAGCAATCTGCAGAGGTCTTTACTTATTGCATATGTAGAAATAATTCCATTTGCGCCAGACTGCTGCCATCTCTGGGACAGAAGACAACAACTCCACCTAGGCTTAGAAAAATTTAGCTAAGGATGCGCATAAGACTATGTAATTTAGGTGAAGCTGCAGGTGAGAGCAAGGAGAAGAGTTACCTGTCATATAATTTGTCTGGGGATTAATACTCTAATCTTCTGAAGTATGATTCTCTAATCACTAACAGCTCTGAGATTTAACCTACAGCAAAAGCAGGAAGGCAAAGCTCAAAAACACCACATGAGGACTCCTGTTCCCATGCTGAGTCACCAGCACCACTTTCTGGTACAACTGGATTTTCCTTGTGGTCTCCTATCTGAATGCACCAGTTAATATCAAGCTCACCCCTCCCCACCTAGTTTGTAAAAAGAAACAAAAAGCCCAGCCTGCAGTAGAATAGTGAAATCCTTCAACTAGTAACTAACAGAAAGGAAAAATGGTTTGTGGTTACGGGTCTGTCCCAGGACGTGGGAGAGCAAGTTCTGCTTCCTCCGTCTCAGAAGGAGCCACTCACATCCCTGAGGGCGCACTTCATCTTGCTTGGCATAAAGTTTAGGGCTTCAGCT
This sequence comes from Numida meleagris, assembly GCF_002078875.1. Taxonomy (NCBI): domain Eukaryota; kingdom Metazoa; phylum Chordata; class Aves; order Galliformes; family Numididae; genus Numida; species Numida meleagris. The sequence continues at coordinate 15,140,670 of NC_034409.1, read as the reverse complement.
CTTGTCAATACAGAGAGGCCCCCCTGCAATCGATTCATTGCATTTGTTTTAGAGCAGGGATGGATTTCCTCCTGGGGTTGTCTTTCTCCCCCAGGGGGGGCAATGCACAGACAATAAACTTAGCCAGCTTCTGAAGGGCTAATGCTAGACGAGGTTTCTCTCACACTAAGCCACGCTTACCTACCCATAACTTGGGTTATTGAAAACAATAACCTCTTCATCTACCATGCATGCCACGTAGACAAACACAATAAAACCTGTTAAATGCCAGAGGTTATTGCAATTGAGTTTACATGTGTTTGATAGCTAGACATTAGGTAGCAAGAAGTCTGAGAACCAGGATACAGCAAGCATAAAACCTTGTCTTTGCTGGTTAGCTCCTTGTTAAAAGATGGTTTTCATTACATTTTTAGCAGTTCAAACAACAAAACCAGTCTTTTTGTCCTGAAGTTACACTCTAATTTAACTGGCCATAATTGATTTCTTATGAAGTCTCTGCTTTCAGACAGAGCGTCTGGGCGTCTGGCTGGCAGAAAGCAACTTCTGTGCTGTGTGGGTCATGTCTCTGAAAGTAACAGCTCTGCAATTATTATCATTCTTTCTCCGCTTCCTGACAAGAGAGTTGGTTTTAGACAGTACTTGAGATCAGTAATTTTTTTACAAAACTTCGATATCAAACATCCAGAATGCTTAGCAAATGAACAGATTCTTGCTTAGTTTTCTGGAATTCCATGGCATTTATTGGTAGAGACATTTTCAGCACTTACAAACCAATCTGTTCAGGCTAAGTTCGATGTTTTTATCATATCACCAGTGCCTGTTTGGTGCACTTAGTGCTTCACTTTGTAAAGCTGAAACTTCATCTTGCTAGTAACAAGCTGTCATCCCCAAGGTTTAGGACTTCTCCCTTGCAGTGCAGGCTTTAAAGAAAGATGATACCAACACATGCTGCAATCTGAAGCCTATGGTGCAGACAGTTCCCCAGTGCCCTGTTGATACATTACATGGTATACAACATGGGCAAAACAAGAGAGAAATCACTAGGGAGGAAGGGCAAGTGTTGCAGTTGATACCATCTCTTTATTGTGTTAGCTTTGGTTGAGGGAAACGGTGGCGGGAGGGGGGGCAGGTGGTACTAAACAGATTGGAGTACGTACCAGGCATTTGTCTTTCCAAAACGTAGGATGACAAATACATCGGAGATGTTAGGCAACACTAATATCTGTTCATTCATTGAGGTCTTAGAAAAACAGAGGGCTTCACTTTTTATGTACTGAGTTAAGGAAGATGTCTTGCTTTGATGCCAAGAAATTTCTTTTCCAAATTTTGAACAAGTCAAATCCACATGTAACATTTACAAATACTTTCTGAATGTATTCAAAGGTGTTTTGATCTTCTACGCATATAAATTGTGCTAACAGAACCAATAACCTGTTCTGACATCCAGTACATTTAATAGAATTACAACAACTAATCAATATACACTTTGAGAGTCTCTAAAGCAATCTGAATGGGGCAGAGTCCTAATTATAAGCATCGTGAAATAAACAAGGGACTGAAAATACATCTTAATTAAGCGGTTGGTGTCAGAAGTTAAGAGAGACCAGCCCAAGGAACTGCTTCCAGGTACAGTCTGAAGAGCTCGACTTCCTTGGCATAGGTTGTGATTAACACTTTATCCATGGAAGCTGAAGTCTAAAAACATGAGGTCTGTGATTCTAAACCCATCTCCATTCCTCCAATCAGGATTTGACTTGTCAGTTGCTGTCCAAGATTGTTTGCAGTTAGTACTGCACTATTATTCTCTCAGACAGAAAAAAAGTTACAAAAGAAAAGCCTTATCCACTAGAAAATGAGGTGTAAGACTACTGTAAACTTTCTGGCTGACAAGGTGCATATTTAATATAACCAAGAAAGAGTGTGTGTGTGGGGGGGGGGGGGGGGAGGGAATGCTACACCTGAAATCCTACATATCAGACAAATTGCAGCTAGGATTTTCAAATGAGATTGCGATCATTTCACAGTGCCAGCTTTGACATCTGAAGCAAAATATACTCCAAATTTAGGAACTTTTATTCAAGAAGATGACACTGGAGCCCAAGTTCCAGTCACAGAGGTGTCTTCCTAGGAAGCCTGAAAGATCATCATGAGCCAGTGCTTGCACTAAAGAAACTCCAGTCATGAAAGCACAGCTGACACCTACAGATATGCCCCAAAGTCCTCTAAATTCCCAGAAGGTCCAGCCCAGCAGGGAACAGTTTTAAAGCAACAGTTTTAAATTCAGCACAAACCAGAGGCTACTAGAGATGCAAGATGAGGGCGTGTACTCTAAGCTAAGGGTCAGCAAACCTTCCTAAGAACTGGGTTCAGGCTAAGTTCTCAGTTTGCAGGGGATCATTTTCCCATTTTTCTAGGCTAGCATCCAGGTTAAAGAGGAGTCAAAGGGAAGGGCACTTTGTGATCTTCCCACTGAAGCCAAGAAACTGCTGCTTAGAGACAGCAATCAAGTGTCCAAAAGGAGAGTAAGGGGAAAGAGCCTAATTGTATACTATACTGGTCAGACTCCTCAACTGGAAGGAGACTTTAGTACCAATCCTCGCACCACATATTATTTACCCTGTTTCTTTTCTATCCAGTGCTCTCTAATCTAATACACAGTAACCCCCTTCTGTAGCATTGCAAAAGCTATTGAAGGGGGTTCCAATGGTATTTAGGCGCCTGCTCTCAGGAGAGGACTCATTACAGATAAAGACGTTTAACATTCAGCTCTCAGTCTGACACCTACATGGCAGCAGAGACCCGAGCTCAGACAAACACTCAGAGATTGCTATGGATTAACTCTAGGTGGCTCTCTATGCCTACCACATGAGTTCCCAGGATAATTTTCAAAAAGCCCTAAATCTCTTCCGGACTGCCTAGGGCACCCACGTGTATTTAAAACTTTCTTTCCCCTTGCTGTTGCCAAGAGTCTAATTTTTAGGTGCTGTAATACCTCATGAGGAATGACCTCAGTAGAACTCCAGCTCTTGCCACACTCCTAATGTAGGTTAGCAGGAAGACACCACAATTTCAACAGCAGCAAAACTTAGCAGTGGTGATGCTCAAGAAATTCCAGGTTCCACTAAGAAAAGTGATCTGGGCTCCTGATAGCTCTTTGATGACATGAACAAAATAAACAGCAAAGAAGTAATGAAAGCACCACCACCACAACTTTGAATAGTGAATGTGAATTAAGGTCTCCGATGACTGCATTCACTACTTTCTCTCACACAGAAGGTGATGACACTAAAGAGTTACAGTAGAGAGAGTAAACAATATAATATTTAGCGAACGTTCAAAAAAGGAACAGCTTCAGTTTATTGCACTGTATCTAGTTCAAGGGATTTTAGGGCCAGCTAAAGTTTCAGCAACCCTTCTAAAGACATAAATAATTGATCTCTCTTTAAAGTACCCTACAGTGAACTTTCCTCTCCACTCACACAGAACTACCCATGAACATCCGCTAAATATTTCAGGTGGATCAGTTACCAGAGTAGAATGTAACCAGCCTATAGCCATTAATATAGTTCATGGAAATGAAGTGCTCAGAACGGAAGATTAATTCTCAATGCATACAATTAGAATCAAAGACTGAAAAAAAATCACACTAGTCACTCTGTGGCTTTTTCTGCAGAGAAAAAGTATATCTTCAAGAAAATAATCCGGGAGGAAATAATAAACAGAAAGATACGCCTTTAACTTAAAGCATTATTCATGCTCAGGCACCATCTCATCTCATGATTTACTTACTCATCATTACTAAACACAATATAACTAGAAGTGGTCAGATGGCACCACTTAAAAGAGTAAGGTGCCATCTTTTAAGATTAAGGTGAACAATTCACAAAATTATCTTCCTGTTCACTCTATTTGTATCTGGTGATTGAACAAAAGAACACACGTATAATTAAAAATAAAAAATAAAAACTAATAAAGTAAAAAGATAATACAATTGAATAAAGAAATATTAAATAAATATGAAATAAAATAAAACAATTAAAAATAAAAATTAAAAAACAAAGCTCAGATCATTTGTCCAAGCTATGAACAGCTATGCAATCTGAAATAATTACACTCTCTGCAATGAATCAAATAAACCAGCCAGCCAAATGACAGAAAGATGTTTGCAGGCCCAGTCTTTTCGTACCGTCCTCACGATAAAAGGATGAACTGGATGGATGATTAGGAGACCAATAAGTTGAAGAAAAAACGTAAAGCTATTCTGGACACGAGTCTGACTTCCCAGTTCTGGCAGGCACACCCAACCCAAGAGACATTTCTGATCTTTATCACAGCAGTGTAACACTCTGAGCAAGGCAGTGTCCCTCTTTCAGAAAGACCCCAGATTATTCACGGTTTTGCAGATCAGAAGAGAGAACAGGAAGTGTAGACAACGAGGCAGCAACATCAGATGCTGCTTTTGCTCTGAGTTTCTACAGCGCTCAGCTGTCCGTGCCATTGTTTCTTTCATGCAGTGGAATACGGGTATGCAAGCAGTACCAGAGCAACACCATGTGTCCAATGAGACACCTGTCCACAGGTGGGAAGTCACACACCGCACTGACTTTGCTCTCTCATCCTCTGCAAAACACTTTTGCTTTACATATGCCAGAACATAATTGCACATAAAATAGAGACACACCACGTGAGTGGATATATGGAATGTTCACTATAGCCCTTTTATAAGCATTATGGGTACCTGAAGTAGCCTCAAAGATGCTGTAGTAATCTTTAGCAGAAATTAAAATTGATAATTAATGTAAAACTTTAGGCAGATAAGTCTGGAAAAGCCTTCCCTATTTGGAAATGCATGCTTCCATCTAAGCTAGGCTAGTATTCTGCTCAGCTGCAGAAACCCACCTACTACATGCTCCCACAAGGCTACCATATAATGGCTCAAGAACAAACATCTGAAAACACAGAGTTCTGAGGACTGTTCAACTTTATCAGCAGAACAGACTCATCTCAACTAGAAGTTACTCATTCAAGTCTGAGTTAGTCACCCCAGGCTCTCTTTGTGGTGAACTAGTGCCTCCAGAAGGTCTCATGTGTCCTAGATGTTTGCCCTAGGACACAGACAAACAGCTGCAGTGGACAGAACCAGAAGAATGTTGTACATTGAGTAGTTTATGATCTTCGTAAGAGCTGATCTGGGCGGGCACAGTCTTGGGCCGTGCTGCACATGCAATGTGGCCCTCAGGCCCATGCTGCACTGCACTTATCACCTGGCTGTTGCACAAAGGTAGTTGGCTAATCGTAACAGACGACCCTGTAGACAGCTCCTACTTGGCACCAGCAATCACACCACCTGCATGTCCTTGTCTTTATCTTGAAGTGAAGCAGCACATTTTCATGCCAACCTCCTTCTGCTTGACAGTGGAAATGATAAACAGAATTGCTTACTTTTAAGACACTCCTATCAGAACCCTAGAGAACCTTAGCACAGACAGGATCACTGCAGCATGTGCCGCATAACTTTGGGTTCCAAGCAACTGGAAGGATATAGTCATCACTAATATGATTAGGAGGACTGGAGCTCCTCACATATGAGGAAAAACTGGGAGAGCTGGGACTAGAAAAGAGAAGGTAATCTTATCAACGGGAATCTTGGGAATCTTATCAATGTCTAGAAATACCCGAAGGGAGAGTGTAAAGAGGATGGAGCCAGGCTCTTTTCAGTGGTACACAGTAACAGAACAAGAAGCCATGGGCACAATCTGGAACACAGGTGCCACCTGAACACCAGGCAGCACTTCTGTGCAGTGCAGGTGACTGAGCACTGGCACAGCAGCCCACAGGCTGCAGATCTCCATCTTGGAGATCTCCAGAAGCCGCCTGGCCATGGCTCTGGGCACCCTGCTCTGGGTGTCCCTGCTGGGGCAGGGGTTGGGCCAGTGGGATCCAGAGGTCTCTGTCAACCTCAGCCATCCTGTGTTTCTGCAATTATCTACACTATCAACTTATTTGTTATATCACCAGTTAAATGAAACTTAATTAATGCCTAAGTTTGGATGGCTTTCTTACTGGGACTGACAGACAGCTTTCATTGGTTCATTGTAGCAGTGAATCATCCTTTGGAGGTAGATAGTTCTGTCATTATCAAGCTCACATAAGGATGTCTAACTTTTAGCTTAAATGAACTTACACACTAAAGGTAGAATTTGTCTAAGTTCACTGCTTGTTGTTTTAACTTGTTGGGGTGGAGGGGCTGAAGACTTGTATCCAAAACAGGTCATATTCTTCTCTCTGGAAAGTGGATAGCTGCTAGCGAATACTGCCTTGTCTCCAAGGGAACGCAGAACACAATCACCATTTTGAATAAAACTTTTATTTACCTTGGAAACCATAGTGAACTGAGGGACAGAAGGTGACATCCTCAGCCTGCAAGAGCAGACCCTAAGGTGTCTGAATGAGCATACCATGGAGTGGTTGGGAGATGGCTGAAGGTCCAGTTCACCTTGGAACTGGGACACAGTTCTGAAGCCTAGGAAGCAGGAACAGTCAAAAAGCAGAGCCCATGGAGCACGGGAAGAAGGATCGCCTTCTCCTCAAGGGGGAGCTGTTGGCTACCTCTACTATATGGGTCATAGAATCAGAATGGCTTGGGATGGAACCAAGTTCCAACCTCCCTGCCACAGGCAGGGCCACCAACCCCCAGATCTGCTATTAGATCAGGTTGCCCAGGGCCCCATCCAACCTGGGCTTGAACATCTCCAGGGACGGAGCACCCACAGCCTCTCTGGGCAGCCTGTTCCAGCACCTCACACTCTCCCTGTGAAGAGCTTCCCCCCAACATCCAAAATATGGATACTTCAGAGCACAGAACTCTGCAACGAGGGTTTCTGATTGAGAGCTAAAGCAACAAGTACAGAAAAGGTCTTCTTCCCAGGGCAGATGATACAGTTGTTATTAGGGCTTTCAGCTGCCCCCTGCTCCCAAAGCCAGCATCCCTTCAGTATTTTCATAGAATCACAGAATGGTTTGGGTTGGAAGGAACCTTAAGATCATCTAGTTCCAACCTCTTTGTTATAGGCAGGTCTCCATACAGAATAGAAGTTGAGTAAGTATCAGTATGTCTTCATTCCTCATCCACGTCCTGTTGACACTCCCAGAGCCACAGCTTGCCCCAGACAGTCCCCTAATTGGAAGGGATTGAGGGATCAAAACCTCAGTGCACACTGAAGTCCTTCACAAACATCAGACAGATGTTGCATTTATGTAAATACTCCAAACTCCAGTGCAACAAGTTGACACTTTCAGCCTGGGATTTCTGCAACTCTTTGCCTAATAAAAAAACTTGTAAGCTTTAATCAGCTGATTCTGAGTCTGGCTGGTACCTTACATGGCCTGAGAGGGAGTAGCAGCTAATCCATAAAGCCATTTTTCACCTCTGACTACTAGCATAGGTACATCTTGTTCACAATGTGCTATGAATAAAGACTGTCATTACTGATATCCCTGTGATCAGTCAGCACAGAGCAAATGAAAAATCTTCAAATGTTACAGCTGTGAGAGAGCCTTCAGTGAAAACAGAGAGGTCTCCTTGTGATCTTGCCCGGCTAAGCTTCAGCTAACCTACATGGTAGTAAGACAAGAACATTTCTGTTTTAAGCGAGGTAAGAAAGAACTCCCTTCAACCAGCATGGAGAATTTCAAATATTTCTACTGGAGTCACAGCCAGATGAAATGGGAGAAGCCGTGCCCTGGCCAAGGGGATAGCCTAACAGCCCTCACAGTTCCAAGGCCACCCTTTCTAAGGGACAGCAAAGTACTGAGTTAACCTACCTTTACCTTAAAAACAAACAAACAAACAAAAAAACAAACAATAAAGCAGCAGCCAATACCTTAGAGCAAACCTGTACCAAGATAGTACGCATAACTGAAGTAAGTACACTATCATATCTTTTATATTAACACCATCTATCATAAATATTTTTCTCATCTGTCAGGTAAGTGGTGAACTTTGGAAATAAGCATATATAATAGGATTGCCATGAACTCCGTAACAGTAAGTATCAGAGATGCTGAGTGCAAAGGAATAGATATCTCCATAACATGAACTAATGGCAAAGTACTGAAGAAATAAGTCAGTGTAGTGGTACAATATCAGCAAAATGCTGATAGGCAATGAAGATTGCTAGTGGTGTTGGCATGTGTGGTCAGAGTACAGTGCAACTCCAACATCTCACCAAAGTGATCATAACCAAAGACAGCTGTATGAGCTGACAAGAGATGTGCAAAATACGTCTAACATAGCACAGAGACATTTGAGCTTATCTAAACAAGCTGGGGCAAAGGGACTCACATAGCCATATTAGCACAGCACTTCACTTGGACAACTTTCTTATCAACAGACCATACACTAACGAGAATGTAATCTAATACAGAAGAACTATATTATTCACTATACATGCATATACTTTCACATGTAATATGGGGTACCTGGAAGTGAACATAACAATTTTGCGAGATGAAAATGTTTAGGCAGTCAACAATTGTCTGGAAAACAGCCATATTGTGATGCCAGTGGCCACTACTAACTATGTCCATGCTTAAGGTAACATGGGAACCATACAATAAACTGCAAGGTTTCATATACTTATGATGTAAAAATTATACTTATCACTTTATTATTTATATCACTCAGAACTGAAATATTCTTGTTTCGTAGTCAAGGATATTTTTAGAATAGAGAAGAAAAAACAGCAGACAGGAAAAGACTTGCAAAGGAACACCAGAAATAGAACAGACTTATGCAAAACCAAACAGTTCAGGAGGGCCACAAAAATATTTAGCTCGTAAGGTTACACACTGACCTAACATTAATAGAAAGACAGCAAGATACAGGTATATAAACCAAAAGCGATGCAGAACCAACAACATTTGATACTAATACAACTTTGGTTGCCTCTGTTTTAACATCTGAGAAGCCTGGCACTGAAGGAAAAAAATATTAGAGCTCTAGCAGAATGAGCAACAAAGAGAGACAGAATAGAACTGGACCACAAAATCAGCCTAGAATCATAGAATCATTTACGTTGGAAAAGACCTCCAAGATCATCAAGTCCAACCATCAACCTATCGAGCCCCATCACTAAACCATATCCTTTAGTGCCACAGTGTCACCACCGCAGTGACTGCTGAGAAAGCAGTCAGGGTTGTGTCTTCTACCAGACTACCACATGGAATTAGAGAGAAGCTATGCCTACTGCTGCAGAAACACAAAAATACCCAGACTGCAGTAGAAACAAGCTGGAGAGAGAAACCAGTAAAAATGGACACGCAGAAAGAAGTACAGTGGATTAAGAACCACTTTGCTCCATGAATGTCAATCAGTGAATCAATCCTCAAGAGAGACAAAAACAGCAGTTTATGTTTTAGATACGTCCTATGCTGAGGAGGCTGAGGAGTCATGGTAAAAGGCTATGGAAGCAACAAGGGCTGGATGGTACATTCCTCAATCCAAATAAGACAATATTTTTAATCAATATCCCAATGGTAACTGCAGCTTTCACTGCAGCTTTACAGTGCAGACAATGAAGTACATTCCTTTGGTGTTGTCAAGGTAACCTGCAAGTAAGTGGGTGTAAAATTCTGCTGGCATTTATATCAAACAAAGAAGAACTAAGTAGAAGAGAGCCAACGTATGCAGAATCTGAGTTTCCTTACAACTGAATTAGCTGAGACTTTTAGTTGAGAGCAAGAGTACGCTCACTAATTCCACTGAAACTTCCTTCCCACGTTGAAGGCAAACAGAAGGAACAGGGCACAGTCTGGAGAAATAAGACCACTTTTAGATACATTGCTGATGTGCTATTGAAGGATTGATTAATTCTTTGACTCTTTAAGCACTGCTAAGCACACATCTTGTGATCATATACCTAGCGTTGATACTCACACTACCCACTATGTGTATTTCTTAACTTCGTTTAATTTCAAACAGTGCTTTTGAATTCTGATTTGAATCACGATTCCTTCCCAACTAGAACATCCACAAGCATTCCTCTTTTCCCTGACGCTACCTTCTTGACCAGTTATTAAGAAAGCATTCAAAGAGGTGATTAACACAAATGGATTTGACTTTGAGAAGGAGGAACAGAGAAGTAGAAAAAGGCATAAGAATACATGCTCTGAGAGTTACTGAGGCTCTAATCAGAAGTGGTAAGACCTGCTAAGCTCTTTTCAAATGACCCTTTCACGACACTGATCCATCCTTGAAAACAAGCTGCTTTTGGCACCACTATAGTGCTGGACTGCTAAAGGGAAGACAGAGAGCCTCTCTCCCTTTTGCCCGCCTCCTCTTTTACAGGCATGTCAGCCAGCACAGAGCTGTGCTCATAGAAAGCCTTGGGTTCACACTCCCTGCTCCTCCAAAGGGCAGTTTGGCCCATCAGCATCCATCAGAACTGTGACTGCCAAATTCTGAAGGACTTGGCCATGTACAAGTGGAAAAAAAAATATCTCACAGTGACTTCAGAGAGGTAAAATCCAAAGGAGGAGAATAATGATGCTAAGCAATCCAAGAAGATAAAAAACAGGGACTCTTGAGACTCTTTTTTAAAGCCTACAAAAGGCTAGGAAAAGCTAACTATAAAATGTTGGCACTGTCATGAAATTTGGAGTATACAGTGAGATAATTCACTTTTTAACATACCACACTCCTGTGTGTAGCCTTTGAACTCTGCAAAAACATTTGGTTTCCCATGCACTTTTGCAATGCTACTAACACTTCAACATTACAAGCAGAGATGAAAAAACAATCTTTTCAGTAGAATATTTTGTTATTTAGAAGTTACCATGTTCTACATCAATATACATAAGCAGGTAAGGTTCTTTTCAAAAAGAAGCAAAGCTTCCTTTCAAGAAGAAGCAAAGAAGGCTGATGCACAATTACATTCAGCTACATGAAGAAGAAGCTCTTACCAGGTTCCGTGGTAACTATATTGATTCACGGAGTGTCATCTCCCATGTCCTTAAGACAACAATCAAACATAACAATGCTATTCTAATTCAGTGCTCTAATAGACATCCATCAGTTTGAGAGACTTTTGCTCCACCCTAGTTTTCACTTATTCAGCAAATGAAAGTGTGATGTAGATGGAACCCAGGTGATACTGTCTTATTAATCCCAAATCCTCTTCACCTGGAACCTAAATTTTCCCTATAGTTATACTGAAATATGTACGTGATTAAATGGAGGCACAGCACTATCTTTCTCAGTCTGAAGTGCTAGAATTATTTCCAATAACAAACCGAAAGCAATCCTGACCAAGCAGCAATTTGTACAGAGTTAATTACGTAGTTGCACCAGTGTGAACTTCCAAAATAATCAGCTCTAATTTCAGGACTTTGGAATGATTTACAAACCACTACAGAAATTCTAAATGTTTTTTAGAGCCAGGAATTGATGAAAAAAACAATTAAATGTGGCCACATTTAGGCCACAAGTAAATGAGCTTTTGAAAATCACTTTGAAGTGGAATAAAGGCAGCAAAAAATACCAGGACCACATAAGGCAATCCATATCTGATCCAGGAATGTGTAAACTTCAATCTGAAACTGAATCTCCTTCAAGTCATTCTTAGTATTTCTGCTAGTGCAGTGGTTTGCAGAAGCCATCCAAGACTTCTGCATCACCTTGAAGAATGGTAAGCCTTCCCTCCTTCTGACCTGGAGCACAATCCAGGCTCACAATTCCCAGATATTTCTACAAAATCCACCTGTTTGGAAAGAGGGTGGAACCAGACCGAGCCCTTCTTACATAGGTGCTTGACAAACCTTTCTTCAGATGTTTATACACTCTCTAAGCCCAGACAGCAAATGCATTAGGAAAACAAAGGAGCTCAGAATTCTTAAAGGCATCCTAAGAAACAAATCAGATGGCTGTCCTATAACAATGCCTTCACTGCACTCAGTCACACTGACCCACAAATCCCTAAAAGATTTGCACCAGGGGAGGTTCAGGTTATATATTAATTCCAACCTGAAATTGGAATAATATTCTCCTCAGAAAGACTGGTGAGGCATTGGAATAGGCTGCCCAGGGAGATGGTGGAGTCACCATCCCTGGAGATGTTCAAGAAATGTGAACATGTGGCACTCGGTGACATGGTTTAGTGGGCATGGTGGTGATGGGTCAGTGGTTGGACTAGATGATCTTAGTTGTCTTTTCCAACCTTAATGGTTCTACGATCGAAATACAAAGCATTTAAAAGTCATGGGGCATACTTCTGAGCCTACCAAACCCACACCAAGACAGCTGAACTCTCTACCAAAGTACATTTCAGAATCTTCAGCCACAACAGGGAGTACTCTTGTCAAAAGAGCACTCTCTGTCACTCACCGTTACCCCTTGGAAAGGGAATACCTTAGTAGTGTCTAAAAGGTCTTCCAGGGCTATAGTCTAGCAGGATAACAGAACCAGAAAGGATAAATACAAAACTGCTGTTCAGTAAAAAAATAAAAAATAAATAAATAAATAAAAATCGGTAGATTAGCAACAAACTAACCACAAACATGAAAAAAAGACTGCTCTCTGCAAGAAGCAAAAGGAACTGAAAAACAGGAACATCTGAATGGCAAAGGTCATAAAAAATCAGCCACGTCTGCAAAATCTAGCAACTTGGGGAAAGGTAAAGGTGGCAGGAGGAGATTGCAACCACCATCTCAGTTTGATGCTGAAAAGCCCTGCCCTCCAGCAGGCAGCATGCATGCTAATTGGGATACATAGTTCATAGAAAACTATGAAGTAAGATGTACCTATTGATTTTGCTTGTAAAAAACAAATGCATGCACAAGACTTACATAGATATTATGTTGTGATCTGTGAACGTGTGCTAACTTTATGGCATCACCACCTGGCACCCAATCTTGCGCAAAATAGAAATAAAGAAATATCTCAGCTCGGCACGTAGAATTGGCTCACTGCACACTGGGTGAAAGGACCCCATTCATGGGACAAAGGAGTGCAGAGCTCATGCGGAGCCAAGGCATGGCAACGTCCCTCAGATTTCCTGGAGACAACCCAGAAGCAGCATGACGGCCTCACTGGAACAGGCTGCCCAGAGAGGTTGTAGAGGCTCCTCCTCTGGAGATACTCAAGACCCATCTGGACGCCTACCTGTGAAACTTCTTGTAGGGAACCTGCTTTAGCAGGGAGTTGGGCTCCATGGTCTCTAGAGATCCCCTCCAACTCCTACAATTCTCTGACCTCCACACTGCACCCTTTCTCCTGGGGGATGCTATCAGGATGGACTGCATAGGAGTGCTACCTTCAGGGTCCACTGCTAAGATGGTGTATGCCAATTTCTACATGGGGTCACAGAGGATGGCAGAGATGCAAGCTGAATCCTAGTTGCTGGTTGAGAGATCCAAAATGAAGAAGTGTGCTGAAGCAAACTCTTCCAGCACTGTAAAATTAGGGGAAACAGCTATAAACAATGTTTACGGAAATCAAAACCCAAGAGACAGGATTCAGTTCCTTCAACCAGCACCTTAGCAAATCTGCCTGAACACACTGAGCGCCTTGATTCTTCAAGACTGAAGGGGACATCAGTGGGAAGGGCTGCAGGCAAGTCAGCCTCAGATATTGCTCTGAGAGGGGACCAGAATCACACAGAGAACAGAACTGGTTGAAATTTAAGATTTTCTGCAACAACAACAAAAAAAGAATAGCTTTTATTTCATCTAAGAATAAAACTGATTTTAGGAGCATTTCACACAATGGGAATCCTGAAATACTGTTTTCGAAAACATTTAATACAGCATTTTGCCACAACTGCCTGTATGAAGGCCTCAAGCCTGCTGAGAAAAGTGACGGCTCAATGTTCAGCCTGTCACACAGTGGTAACATTACTGAATATTGCTCTTGACATCTCTTTGTTTCTGATCTGACTACAGAGCAGAAGCAGGTAAGGTCACTTAAACCAAATGTTCACAATTGTTCACTATCCGCAATCAGACTTCTAGAAATACTGGAATTACCAAAACTTAACACAAAATGTGTTATAGAAGAGTTGAGTATTCTCAAAAATAAAAGCCTTGTCTATTTCAAACTGGTCACCTAACATTAACAAACACTTCAAAAAACGTGGGATTTGATTTTTGCATACATTCATCAGCAAAGAGTAAAACTAGGACTATAACTCTTGTAGCTACTGCAAAGATAAAACCTTTGAGATTTGAGGATAGGAAAAACAATGTGGAAAAAAACCCTGTATGGGTTTACTCTATTCTCTATGGAGTTCAGAGTTTGATGAACTGAAATAGAACAAAAAAGAAAAACTGAATAAAGGCTTATTAAATAAATGAGGCAGAGTGTCTCCAAAACTAGTTTTACTTGTTTGTATGCCGACATTTTCTTCAGAAGAAGAATAAAGAAAAATACTGTTCTCCACAACCATTCCGTACTGTTAAAATAATTGCTAATTGTTACATAGAACTGCTTCTCACTAGGGATTTTGAACACAGCAGAAGAAAAAAATCATGTCCCCAGTGCCTCACAGCCTTTAACTGAAGAGAATAAAAACAAGTAATCATATTTTGTAATCACCTACTGTACTTAATTAACCTGTTAGATTTTTTTATATACCATCTTCTATGAGATGGCTTATAAGATGGCATATAAAAGAGGGATATATATAAAAATCTCACTTATAAGTACAAACTAAGAATGGCAGGCACCCAGTAATTATCAACTTAAAATGGTGGCAACCTTCTCTGACAAATATATATGATGAAAGAGGCCATGCAGTATCTTTCCATGCACATTTTACTTCTTCTTAACCATGATTTATGCATGCTAGAATATCTCAAAGAGGAGACATTTGTGCAGGCATAAACATGGGACAAAAAATAAGAATTCAACTGCAGAACACCTAAATTCTCACAAAACCAGAATGCAGTTCTTGCAGAAGTGTACGTGAAAGTTAGTATTTCATGAAGACACTACCAAAGAAATCTATGGCTTTACAGCTAGTATGAGGTTTTGTTAAGAGAAAAGACATGAAATAATGGTGCTGAAGTAGAAACTTCATATACTTCACCTTCCAACTTCACATCTTTCACAAACAAGGCCTTCTGATTTTCTGCTAGGAAGAGCGTGTGTAGGTACATAAATATATACATGTAATTTACTTTGGTTGTCCAACTTTCAAATCAAATTTCTTTTCTAGAAAGTAGCATTCAAATAATGCAATGATTTCCCGGAGAAGCTAGAGCATTACATACCATGCACTTCAAGTTCAAAATTTTCTCTACGTACAACTTTTATGACAGTGGCTGGCAATAAATTATACATAAATTTGAAAATATTATAGATAAATTTCCTGTGTTACCTTCATTTGCAGCAAGGGAAATCTGTTCCTCAGTTACTATTTTCCATCCAGCTTAATAGCTTGTACTTTTTAAACAAGACTGTACCACGAATATTTGTTTTGCCCATGGGAAGAAATGAACTACAGAAAGCAATCAAACATTCTCGGTGTTTGATTTCGCTTCCACAAAACAACCTATTTAGAAGTCTCCAAGGAGACACTTTAGGATCAATTGCATTAAATTATGTTCTGAGAATCCAACAACAAGTCAGAACACAAATGAAGAATAAAATAGCCATGTTTCCTTTAGTGAAATGAACATCCATTATGAAAAAAAAGGCAATTTGCAGTTGATATTTGATTAGATTCTTGTTTTGAAGTTTAAGAGTTGAAGTTTTTACAATTATTTTGAACAATTCAAAATTTGGAAACCCAAATGTTCTCAGTGGTCTTGATCTTTAGTTTTAAAGTGACATCAGAATATACCAGGTCTATTTCAAACTGTTTCAGATTCTAGTCTGTTGCCGTGATCCCAATCATCCGGAACTCCTTAATCATCAGGGGAGCGCAGTCAACACAAGATGAGTACTTCAGCTACCCATTTCCAGTGACTGAAGTTTTGCATCACCAACAACAAGGAAGCTATTTTTTTTTTTTAGCACTCTCAGTACAGCTGAGGTGGTGCTTACCCCATTGTAACTAGGCTCTAAGATATCTAAAACTGAAAATAAGAGAAGCAGGGTCAAAAATTCACGTAACCAGGAAAATAGGTATCACCTTGAGCAAAACGCATACCTTTGTGGTATATAAAACATGTGCTGTGGAGGGGGTTTGTAGAGGACTCCTTCATACACAGGCCACAAACCACTTAAAATTCTGAAAAGTGAACTCTTTCCACACCCATTGGGACCAGTGATCAAAAGATTCATGCCCTCTTCAACCTGCAGCGATAATGAAAATGGAACGATGTTACTATGCAGTATGTATGACATGAGGTGCTCTAAGACCCCTAGAAGGAGTTATGCAAGCATTTATATCAAATTATCAACCCTCTTCATTAATTACCTGCATTTTTTTTTTTATGCAATCATTCTGGAAACAGTAGAATTAGATATAACAATCAAAATCATTTCTATAAGGTCTAAGTGATGCTAATTATAACATCAATCCATCACAGTCAGAATCAATTACTGTAATGCAAATTAGGTCCAAAGTTGTTAAAAGCACAAAGAGCAGTGCTATGCCGTCAGTAATACTAATTTAAGCTTTGTGAGCCAGATCAAATGATTTGGAAAACTTAATTACTAGTGTTATTTGGGGTGCAATACATTTGGTTTCATTCATTTAAATAGAACTCAGTGTATATACGAATGTATTACATGCATAATCACAATGTCAGTATTTTATATAAACACACTGATTGTTTCATCATAGTTACATTACATTACATAATGTCTTTGTTGAGTCAAATAAATAAATATAACTGTCCCTTTGGTTGTAAAGTTGTAATTTTACAAATCTGAAATTCCTACACTGGTGACGCTGGAAGCTTTGCTGTAACTAGAACCCAGTGCTGCTAGTTGCTAACTCCAGTTCCACACAGAGGTGACAAAACTGCTTTAGCTGAATTAAAGAGCCTGCTGCAAATATTCACATCATTGTTCCAGTAATTTCAACTATTTTTAAAAATAATACCATCTACACTGGGATATATAGACTGGGATATATATGGGAGAAATACAGTAAAGGATAGCGAGCAGGTACCAAGTGTAGCTACAATAGTCTTTTAAGAACTCAATTTTTTTTTTCTGAGTAAAGACTCTACTTTAACAATGTAAAGGATTGTGAACCACGCTGTCAACTATCAGTACTGCCAGGTTGTCAGGTAAAACTAACAGACTCAGCTTTTTCACTGTTGCTGTGAACTCAGACTTTTAAAGGAGCCCATGTGAGTCAAGCATCCCAATTTTACTGAAACTACCTAAGATGGATGTGGACTCTCATACATGGCTTTTAAAATCCTAGGTCTATTTTTTCATGTGTCAGCAGCACTATAAATCCTCTCTTCTTTTTCTTTGAGCACTACACACGTCTGCCTCTACGAAGTTACTATGCCTACCTTTCTGGACTTTCCCTTTTATCCATATGCTCCGCCAAGTACTTAACATAAGGTACATGAATTCTGTGCTGTTTATGTTAATGTGATGGCAACAATCAGAAGATTCTTGCATATCATCTTACTTTGAAGTTCAGTCTGGAAACCACCACATCGCCATTCGGAGTAATAATAGGAACATCCTCACAAATAATTCCATGTTCAACATCAATAACTTTTCCTAGAAAGAAAAGAAAAAGCAACACTTAATGTTTTTTGAAACCTCCTATTAAGCAATGATACCCAACAGTCTGTATGCACAGCTGGGCAGGGTAGGTTAGTGAGCTTCAAAAACTGCTTCATGCTCTCCAGGTTCCTCAAGTGAAAGATTTGGATAATAAATCTAAGCTGGTCAGCATTACACTGTCAGTATTAGCCAGGCATGTGTAATGAATCCTAAATTTCATTGTAAATGTAATAGACAATATAGAATCATAGAACTAGCTAGGTTGGAAAAGACCTACAAGATCATCCAGTCCAACCATCCACCTACCACCAATAACCCCACTAAACCATGTATCTCAACGCTATATCTAAATGTTTCTTGAACACCTCCAGGGACGACAACTCAACCACCTCCCTGGGCAGCCTGTTCCAGCGCCTGACCACTCTTTCAGAAAAGTAGAATTTCCTAATGTCCAGCCTAAATCTCCCCTGGTGCAACTTGAAGCCATTCCCCCTCGTCCTGTCACTAGTTACAAGAGAGAAGAGGCCGACCCCCAGCTCACTACAACCTCCCTTCAGGTAGTTACAGAGAGTGATAAGGTCTCCCCTGAGCCTCCTCTTCTCCAGACTGAACAATCCCAGCTCCCTCAGCCGCTCCTCATCAGGCCTGTGCTCCAGATCCCTCACCAGCTTCGTCGCCCTCCTCTGAACACGCTCCAGGGCCTCAATGTTTTTCTTGCAGTGAAGGGCCCAAAACTGGACACGGTATGCATCACAAATATAAAATGCACTATGAAGACATGCCTGTTCGCACCCTGCCTGTATTTGCTGTATATTGTTTTAAGTAGGTGGTCATTATCCACCAGTGAAAAAGTTCAAGGACACAGGAAGTCTGGTCCACAGTCTCTTGGAGCCTTTTCCAGCAATAAGAACAAAGGAGAAAATATTTAATGGCTTGTTTCTCCCTGTTTTTAAAGACACACATACTGTCAAGGTCTGTAAGAAGTTTTAATGGAAACATTTCACTCCAGTAGCTATACCTACTATTTGGATTTGTGGCAATTTTAAATACACAATGTCCACCAGACATTCAGTTATATATAAAATGAGGACTTGAAACTAATTCTTCTGTGAGTAATAAAAAAAAAAAAAAAGAAGAAACAAACTCTACCTTCTCAGTTGCCTGCCGGTACACTTGTCTAACAGAACCCAAATAACCAGGTTCCTAGACAAGTATCAGATATCACCATTACATACAAGAAGCAAAGAAAAATATTTCCCTTTGTACCAGAAGCCTGTGTATTCTAAAACTTAGATTAAACTGAACAAAGAAAAATGAAGCTACAGAAAAGTTAAGCTTATTACAAAAGGATCCGGTAGCATTTCCTTCAGCTAAGGTTAAAGTCTCGTGTCTTCCATCAGAGGGCTCTGTGTTCAGTTGCTTCCAACTTTGCCAAATTACAGCAAGCTGAGAAAAAAAAATTCTCTTTCATTTATCAGTCTAAGTGCTACTTTTTCCTAAAATAAGTTTCTTTTAAAACAGTTCTGTAGCATCCAACATGAAATTATGGAAAACAAAACTGTGTTGCTATTGAAAAAAAGCCACAATCGCAGCCTTCTCGTACCACTGAGAGGCTCTACTACCTTCAGACTCCTCAAAGGCACTTGATATACAGCTGGGAGATCAACCACACCCAATCGGCCATGCAATTTTCACAGCTTCATGAAAACACAAACAGAGCTGGCCAAGACATACTTTTCAGAAAAGGGCTGTACCTTTTCCCACTCCAAGTACATGAATATTTGCACTTGAATTGGCAGTTATCTGTGGAGAACTTCTCAAGCAAATCTGGAAAATTCACTGATGTTTGTGAAGAACATAGATACAGTAGAGAAACTGTAGTTTAAAAAAAAATGTATTATGCAAAGTTGTAAGCTAAGTAAGTATTAAGTAAACTAAATTCTCACTCCCTAAATTCAGAGTGCTAGGCAACCATAGTGTGCTTTTAAACCTTGTAATCAGAAATGCAGTTTGACAGTACTTCTCTACAGATGTACAGAATCACTAGATTAAAAGGAGTATGTGTTGAAAAAGCCTGAGGAGAAGCTGAATATTAAGAGTTCTCTAACAATGGAAATGAACATGCATGTGAGCACTTGTACTTTTATCCACATATCAATCCACTCTGTGAGGATTTCTGAAGTACCAAGACTGAAAGAAAGGAGGAACGCCAGTACACAATGGCCCTTGTCAAAAAAAGTACTGAGCCTGTGGCCTAGATTCATCTGGCCTCAATTCTGCTTAAGTCCTTGTGCCTAGCATTCCATACTGGTTAGCTGCCTCTGAGAGCCTGCAACCACTGCGCACCAATTGCTAGCCACTGTGATGTGGGGGAATTCAGGCTAGGTTAAATGTGCCACTCTGGGGGAATCAAAGCTCAGGGAAAGACTGCAGAGAAAAATGGAGCAGGGTATTACCATCCTAGACCAAAAGGGAACACAAACAGCACCCTTTCACATCTGAATGTATTTCCTTTTGTTTTTAAAATACAGAGTTACCTAAAATGGCCCCAAAATTACTTTGCTGCTTCAAATGAACAAAACGAACTTTTCTCTCACGCATGACAAAATGTAGCAGCTGTACAATGGCATTTATTTTAATGCCATCCAAATATTGCCAAGACCTACAAGATGAAGGCAATAGCTATTTCCACAGCTATCCACTACACTGCATCACGCTGTTTTGAAGAGCTTTCTCAGAGGACCATTGAGAAATTTGTGCTGAAGTGTAACGCTGCTGAAACTGCTGAAAAAAAGTATTTTGTAAAGAGCGCTCTGGAGCCTGTGAAATCTAATGTGATTTAGGTTTTCAGAAACTGGAGGGTGAGAATGAGGATTTCCAACACCCAAGAAGATAAAAAAGGGAGATGGTGCACAGTAAGAAATAGATTAACATGGAAAATGCTTTGTGGAGAGTGCAGACAGAAAGACAGAGACACCAGAATAATACGAGGCAGGGTCAGGAGGAAGAAGCTGCATATTGATCAGATCATTTGGGAGATGGGGGCAGAGACAGAGTTGTCAGCCCATTTCCAGTAGAATATGAGATGAAAAAAAATGAGCAAAGGCTGATAGTAACTGAAACCAAATTATTATTTCTATCAAAAACTACTGAACCAATTTCTCTTTCCTTCCTATCCTAAACAAAATAATGATATTTGAAGACGAAAATGTTACAGTCTCCATTTTCTGAAAAAAAAAAAAAAAAGTTAGAGGAAAGCAGGCATTGTCCACGCAGTAATAATAATACCATCACCATAACCACCACTTGAAATCCTACAGTTGAAATACCTTTTGCACTGTAAGTTTTCACGGAAAACATTTGAGCAATCTCTGTGGAAATGTTTTAGAAAAGCACTGCACAAGCACAGGGTTACAACACAGCAGAAAGATGAAACGGAAGGCAATGTGGTCTCTGGGGCACTAAAACTCAGCGAATGATTTGTTGTAGAAACAAAACCTGTCTGTCTACTGCCCTCTGCACCCGCCAGGCACTCCCTTGGGAGAAAGATATAAAAATGTGACTTAATTACCCTTGATTTCTAAGGGTCCATTGATACGTGATTCTGTTTTATCTTCATTCTTACTGTTGTTTTCAGAGCCTTGAATAACAGCAGTTCTCTTGTAGATGCCTCTCTTCACCTCATCGAAGACAGAAAACATGTTGTAGACACGGGCTGTGTATCCTGCTAACTCAGTAACCTGAGAAACAACAAATGCCTCATTTCAGTTATACTTCACAGATTCTGTAAATGAAATGCTCAGCCAAAGATTCGTGAAAAACGTTCCCAGCTATTCTAAGTCAGTGCTTCTCAGATGTTACTCTGGAAAGATTAGCGATGCATTTTTTGTCACCTATCAGTTCTTCCTCCTTTGAGATTCTGTCCTAACCAAAGTGCCACCCACAGCTCCAACTGTGTTGAGGAGGATAGATCTCAGCCAATGCGATTTACTATTGCTCCAGTAAATAAGGAGGCTGCAGGGACTGCTCTTTCCATTGTTTAGTACAGTCCTTAACCAAAGGAGAATTCCCACTAGATAGTTCAAAATAGCCTATCTATCGTACAATATAAAAACAGAATTTCTGCATTTTCCAGGAAAATACAGGCTGACAGCATTGAGAAAAATAGGCACCCATAATTATTTATTTCTCTGTGTTCTCCAAACCTCCAGTGAGAAAGATGTGTTTCTCCTGAGTAAAACTGTAGGACCAGGCACTCGCTAATGAAAAACCCAGTACAGAAAAGAAATGATTGTCCTGTCATCCGCATGCTGGAGTACCAGAGCCTAATCCGACATCCTGGATTACAGATGGGAATTTTTAAAATAGTGAAGTCTCTTAAGGGGCTTTATGATTTTTTTTATCCTTTTATCTCAGTTACCACCCAGTGAAAACAGGAAGAACAGATCTCTGCTCCAGGAGATTTCTTATTCACAGGCACTGACATCACCAAGAACTCCCATACCTCCATCTGCTGGCAGCAAAGAATTAAACCTGGGCATCTTATTATGTATGAATTATAAGATGTTTTTAAAATGAAAGATTTTTATAGTAAATGTAGAGATCAAGATAAGAATAGCACAAAAATCAGCAGAAGATTATAAAATAATCAGCTTGCTGTAGTTAAATACACATAACCCATGATTCATTTCATCTGCAATGGGCATGCATAGTTTTAATGTATGGACAAACAATCCTGTGCAGATTTCACTGTACAAGACACAGAACTGAGTATTAGACAGGGTCATCGCTCCACTAGAGGTTAACAATTATGCAACATCTCGAAAAACTCTGTTTGTAGAGAGTAACCAGCCAGCATTTCAGTTCCACCAACTAGCAATGATGCTTGATGGAGAGAATCCTGCACATGATGAATGAAAAGTGTAACAACTGCACCCCACAGCACAAAATGTGTAGGAGGTTTTAAACCATGATCCTACAAACTTGCTTCATCACAACACGAAGTACTATCATTTAAACTCTCGACCCACGAACAAAAGATGAGCCAATCTCATCTGCAAGCTGAACAATGCTGACTGGAAAATGGGCACTTTGGTGGATCAGACAGGCAAGATCTGGAGCCTCACTACCACTTGAAGCAGACTGAAGCACGCTGTCTTATTGGAAACTGCCCAAATCACAAAGCAGGAACGATAAACCGGCTGAAGTACTGCAGTATTTATTTAAGAAAAGTATAAAAGTAAACTTAAGATAGAAGCTCAAAGAACTGATTTTTGATCTCCTGCTGCATTGTAATTTCACTATGAGATAAGTCACATGAGTTTGTTCAGCTCTTGCTACTACGTTGTGGGGATTTGTATTTCCAAAAAATAAATGTGCCGTGTTTGTAAGTGCCCACACACACCATGTAAATAACTTAAATATTGAAAATAAAGTAGAATAACATCAGTGCATAATAGGTTATCTGGCAGTCCCTGTAGAGCAGAGGTCAGGCAGGGAAACATAAAGCAGCACAGGTCAAAATCACAGTCCATTAAGAGAACCCTTTGTGGAAAAAAAACACAGGCTCTGGCCTTCTCAGAGACTGTCTGGAGGTGCCAAACTACCCCTCCTCTTCCAATTTGAAAAGCTGTAGCTATTAAAGCTGGATTCCAAGTAAAGGAATTCATAATCTTTGATTGTAATGCATGCCTCCTCCCACTGCACTGGGAAAAGGCATCTCCACCAAAGGGATAAACAAGAACTAACTCAGCAAACATAGAACCACATTCAGAAGGAAACACTGAGAAGAGTAACAGTGCTACCTGGATTTTCATTTGCTTAATAGTCTAGATCCCCAGGAGAGATCACAGATAGCCTGGAACTGGGGTGATGACACCATATCTGATCCTCCAGACAAACACCCAGCACTTCTGGGCTATTTGCAGTCATATGGTAGATTTTTCCTGCCAAAATTTCTCTGCTTTGCAAAATTACTTACAAATTAACAGGTTGAGAAGATAGTAAAAACAGTTTTACAGTTTAAGTGGACAGGAAATAAGTATTCAATTCTTTTGGCATTTCAAACACTTTTCAACATGAGAGTCCCAATGCACTGGTCCGCTGAGAAGAAGACAACCTGAATTCAAGTCTGTGTTCCAAGCAGAAGACTCTGAACCTCTATCAGCCAGATTCTGGGAATTTCTATTGCTCTGTGATGGCACCTAAACACAAGCGTTAACGATAACATCTGTGTGTTGCATCATATTGGCAGCTGTGCACTTTAGACTCTTTGTGGACTTAACTCTAAAGACCAAACTATCAGTTCAAAGGTTGCCATGATTTAGTTGTAATAGTATTTGCCTTAAAAAAAATAACATTTTTTTTTAATTTTACATTAGATGTAATCCCATTTTATTTTTACTTCCTTCATGTTTTGCGCATGACTGATGTACAATACCTCTTTGTATGAAGACATAATCCTTTCAATAGCATCTGCACCGGAGATCAGTAGGTTTCGTGATGTGGTAAAAGCTTCTGTTCTTTCACTAACCATTGCCTGTTTCTGGCCATCTTCTAATTCTAAAAGTTAAAAAAAAAGAAAGAAAATTCTGTTATAATATTCTTCTGAAAATTATCTCAATAAATTAAATTATCGTTAAAATGTGAGCTTTTAAATTAAGAAAAATTTAACTCTATAAAAACAACCTTTCAGAAAGAATTGTTGAATGCAATTAGCACAGATAACTTGGTAATGAAGAGTAAAGGGGAGTGTATGACATGCACCTTCTTATGCCAAATATCTTATTCTTTCATACTATTTGTCTACTCAGATCATTTCATCTTAACACATAATTATCCAATTTACAATTCTTCAAAATATGAAAAAGTGAAACCCAAGCAGATTTTTTGAGAGCGCTTTTACTGCTTTTGCATTCACATATTTGTTTTCAGCCTTACTTATTTACAAGACACATTTACCCTGACGCAACCTTGGCAACGCGGCAATATTTCTATAAGAAAGCAGTAGGTACTTCTCTTATTAAAGACATGTTTAAATAGGATCCCTCTCTTTCTCACAACAGCTTCTCTGTTCATCAGACCCCAGAAGAAGAGTACAGCAAACAATACACTTTCACCTGGGAACTGCCTCACTTCCCTGACAAGATCAGACTCTAGAAATCTACAAGCAATATATCAAAGCCAGATATATCTTTCTGTCTTTATTAGATATATGGATCTAGATACTATTTTTTTCATTCACATTCAAAAATGTATCCCTACATAATTAAGTCTGAATCACTGAAATATTATATGGATCATTTGTGGAAAACTTTCTATATTTTTCATATATTAACTTTGCTTATATACCTCAGCTATATGTTTTTCCTGTCCTCAGATGTTTTTATAATGTAATTTTTTAATAATTTAATCAACTTTACAGTATTGTGTGCGATCTAGCCATTTAGACCACAACGAGAGGCATGGTTTAAAAAAGAAAAAAAAAAAAAAGGAGAAGACAAAGTCTCTTGCAAAGAAAGGAGGGATTATGAAACTCTTGCTCATGTGGTTCTCATTAATTTACAAAGTTGTTTTCACTCCAAGAAGAGTAAACTTTGGTGACAGCAAGAATTCAGTTAACTCACTGCTGTAAACTAAATGGAAATTTGTTTCTGACTTCTCAGAGAGCCAAATTTTACCGGTCCTGCTGGGATTACAGCTCATGCAGCCCATGGGATGTAGAACTACAAAAAATAAATCATTTAGGATCTGGCCATGGTTTAACTCCACTAAAGCAGTACCTCCACCTGGATGCATTTGCTCACAGCTGTTTCCAGCACCCAGGCTAGCTCATTTACCAATAATGTGGACATCTCTGCGTACCATTTATTTTAAGCATACTCCAAGAGGAGGGTATTTGAAAAATTAAAATTACACAGAATTTAGCATTTTGCTGTTTGAAAACATCTCTTATATGTCTAACCCATCGAGATTACTTTATCTTTTCATTGGCTTGCCTCCTGTTTGAAGAAGTGGGGCTCTGTAACAGTGCAGACAGACTGTCCCTACTTCACACGGTCCTAAACATCACCAATAAAATGATTCCTTTTCTTTTTCTTTTTATCACAGGATTTTTTTTAAGATTTCTTTTTTTTTCCCTGAAGAAGCGTACGAAATCTGCTGCTTTGCACCTGAAGTCTCAGGTCTGGTCAAGGAACTAGTTTTACGCATTACCTTTATTCTGGCATTTGTCCTGAAGTCCAACACCTGTTCCTTCAGGTTTGAATTAACTAGCACCTGAGCTGCTGAGGCAAAAGGCACTGCTTTGCCAGCCAGGTAAATGTTGGATCCAAGTTCAAGTCTGCTCAATTCTTTCAGTACTTGTTATACACTGGTTCTGACAGTGTCATTTGTCAGTATTAATTACATGTTTATGAAGCTTCATTACAATACGCCTCAGGGCTCCATAATAAGTTTCATGCTTTAACATTATGTTGTTGGTACAAATATTCTTCTGCTTTACAACATGAGTTCTCTCTTTATCTTCTTTTTCTCCCACATTTCAAAAATATTTATCAAAAGAGTACTCGCGAGTAACAGGAATGTCATTTAGTTTAGCATGCACACAAATCAATTATCCATCATTTGTTCCATATACTTTCACTGTGGCTTAATCCTTGCAAAGGACATTCTTTCTCATTTTTTAACTCACGCTGTAATATCATTCATCACAATATCATACAATATGCAGTTAAATGACTTTTCTTCAACTGCGCTCATTCTCATCTTAGCAGACAGATTCTTACACTGATGATGAGACTCTCACACTGCTGGTGACTCATACTCAGCACTTCAGTTGTGCTGATAACCTTCACCAGTTGCATGAGGTGAAATAGCTTTTCCAGACTCTTTTGTTTGGAACAGGACCTCCTGATATTTTTGAAGCTGTCAGCAAGATGCCAGCCAGGGTGCTGATATGGTGTCCTCCTGAGCCATGTGACGGGCAGCAGCTCAGGCAGCTGAGCACCCAGCCACGTGCAGGCACAATTGTGATACTACTAAATAATGTGTGGGCAGGTCAAACTGAGCTTGTCAACTGAGTCGAACAGCCCTGATATGAAATGTCGTTACAGAGACCTGCACTGAAAACAACACCCTTATTCCTGTTTAAATGAACCAATTTTAGAGCTCGTCCTTTTGCTTACACTGTAGTATCCATGCTTAACGAATCCTAGGGACCTTGTGACATTTTCTGTGGTTCCACCTGTGCATAAGGCAACCTGTTGAGGCAAACTCCCTGACTCGTCTTCATCACCCCTCCCTAACTACCTTTCTTTCTGCTCTCTTCTTCTTATAGTACCTACAATAACAACATTACTTGAGTCTCACTTCACTTCTTGGAGAAGTTATGTCAACAGGATGTCAAAAATGATGCCATCAAAGCCTGAAACACAAACTTCACTGCTCTTCTCCCAGTGAGTCAGGGGAAAACAGCAGTTCCTAAGAGTCAATGTGTAATAGAATAACTAGCTATAATTACATTGTGGTTTACAGAACAAGGAGATAAGCTTTCTAGGAAAGCTAGCAAGAAGTATCATTTTGTAAAATAGCAGGAGTTGCTGCAAGAACCAGCATGCCATCCCAACTACAGCCAGTGAACGAGAACTGCAACTGTCGTTATAATCTCACGGGAGTACCCTTTAAGTCCCAAATAATAACTCTTTGTCAGGTTTATGCTCTAAGCTCCATCTTTTGCATTGCTCCTCCCTCAGCTGACTTGCTAGGCCTGAGTTACACGTGAGACACGGATGTGGTAAAAAAAAAAAAAAAAAAAAAAAAGGCTGTGAACAATAAAGAAATGTGAATGACACTGAAGTAAAGTAGTCTTTAGAGGATGTAACTTTACAGAACCATTTGGAAATAAGTAAAAATGGTATTACCGCCATCTGCAAATCCTGTTGCGGTGATGATGGGCACAGCAACCATGACCATGCCACAGCTACTCCAGACGTACTTCATCAGGAACTGCTCTATCATGATGTACCATAAGCGTTTGGATAAAATGAGATTCATTTGATCTGCCAAAGCCTTGTAGCTTTTTTGCAGTTGTTTCATTTCTACCTATAGTTAAAAAAAATACATTTATACAATGCAACAAAAATGCATGTGCCATGCAAGACACATTCACACACGTGCACAAACTAATCAAGTATCCAGAGTTGTGGCTCCTGAGTGCCATCTCTTGTGCAATACTTCATCATCACAGTTCTATACTCTTGCAGCAGAGGTGTGCAGCTTTACTGAAGCCAGCAGACCTGGTTCTTTCTTACATCATTGTCCCCTAATGCCATGCTGGGAAGTTTTCAGGTCTTTTAGGATCTCTGGTATATACAAGAACAACATATGAGCAGTCACTACAGCTGACTACAGCAATCAAAACAAGATTGATTCTACATCCTTTTAATGAAGATGCAGCTGAAGAGTTTCACAGCAACTGAAACTCCTCACATTGTAAAGTGTTTGGGCATCAATTATCTCTGACTTAAATCTGCAAAGCTCATCGCTAAAACGCAATGCTTCTTGTTTTTGTGAACGGCCTAGAGGAAGAGAGAATTATCCCAAGAGGTTTAACAAGTCAAAGATAGTTCCAAGTCAGTATGACATCATGCACTCAGTTCAAGCCAAAAGATGTGGGAACAGAAGAAACTGTCTAATTTAGCTGCACTGCAAACACTACCATAGGCAGCTCTGGAGAACGATTGCTTCTACCAAAACAAACCATATGCATTATATAATTGTTGCTTGGACTGAAAGAGCTGGCAGCACCTCAGGCTAGTTACCAGTTTTCATTTTCACTTTATGTGAAACCACTTGTTTTACCAAGTCATGCTTGAAAGCTGTAACAGCCAAAATCCACTTCTAATAAAAATATGAAGAATTCCTTTGTAAGGTGGCTTTAAAACAACCCGTTAGTTTATGTAACTATGGCTGCTGAAGTACTGTACTTAAGCTATTTTAAGGCTCTGATGACTACATCTTTGCTTAGCTACGTAAAAGAGTGTCAAAGGTTGTTGTGGCCTCTGTGCTATCACAGAGTCTTCCCCCACTTTCTGCCGTGGCTTGCTAGTGATTCCTGCAGCACTAAAGCTGGGAGCTCACAAACAAGGAAGGGAAAAGAAAAGCCTGGAAGAGTTAAGCAGAATGCACTGGGTGGGGAAAAAACAATACCGATGATCGGCTTTCTAGAAAAGCACAGGGTACAGCTGCAAAACAGGAACACTGTCAGAGCACAAGGGAACTGCGCTCTGCTCCCCCCAGACACTGCCTGTGAGATTGCATTTTCCAAGGAAACGGGAAGTGCGAGCTGTAAACAGGTTTAAATGTCAGAGGGACTACGGGTGTGTGCAGAGGGCGGCAGAGGCAGCGTGGGTCAGCTCCGGTGCTGTGGGAGCAAGGCCAGCACACTCAGATTTCCCTCCTTACCTTGTGCCCCCGGTAAAAGGCAATCTCTTCCACGTTGGCGATGATGCGCGAGTGCATGAAGCGCAGATAGCCCTTCTTGTGCGCCTCCTCAGCCACCAGCTTGCCAAACTTGGGCGAGCAGGCTTTGAGCACGCGGGCCGTGGCGTAGACGACGAGGCCGGCCAGCAACGTGGGCCCAATGGGGTTGGCGCCCCGGGAGCGTGCCGTGCGGATCAGGGTGTAGGAGGTGAGCACCACGTCCAGGATGGGCTTGGTGAGGTTGGAGTAGAGGTGTGCCACCGACTGCGAGAACATCATGATGTCCTCAGTGAGGGACTGGTCGGGGTTGGCCAGCCGCCCGTCCATGCTGATCACTCGGTAGTAGGTCTGGTTCGCGAAATAGGTCTCGTAGGCGTGATCCACCAAGCGTGTGCGGAAGGCGAGGGCCAGCTTGCACTCCAGGTACCGGATGGTGCTGTTGACGAACGTGGCCGGGATGGCGATCATCAGCCATTTGATCAACTTGACGACAAAGCTCCGGGGCTCTTTTTCCACGATGCTCTTCACGATCTTCCCATCGAGGGCCGCCACATAAATGGAGAGAAAGGTCCTGGAAACCAACGCGACCGAGTGGAGGCACAGCAAGCCCAGCTCGGCGCTCACCAGCTTGGGGAAGAACAGCTTGCGCAGCTCCAGCAGCTGCTTCAAGAACTCCGCGTTGACCGCCGGCGAGGCTCTGCCCCGGCCGCCGCCTCCCTGCGCCGTCCCCCGGCCCGCCTCAGCGCGGCAGCCCGCCCGCCTCAGCCGCCGCCGTAGGACGGGGTAGAGGACCTTCAGCCCGTACGCCGCGGCCAGCAGGCAGGCAGCGCGCTTCGCGGCGCCCGAGCGGCTCCATTGCACCCGGCGGGCCGCCGCGCGCAGCATGTGGGTCATCGCGCCCGCCCGGGGCCGCTCCTAGCGGCGGAGGCTCATGCCCGGCAGGAAGGCCGTCCCCGCGGGCTCCTCGCCGGGCTGCCGGGCCGGGCTTCCACCGCGGCAGATGCCGAGTGAGCGCTGCCTCCCCCGGGGTGACGGTTTCCTTCCCAGCCCGGCGCGTTGCACAACGCAGCCCGGCGCCGCGCAGCCCGCCCCGCAGCACGCCATTGGCTGCGCCGCGCGGGGCGGCACCTCCGGCTACCCGGCCGCTCCGCACCGTTCGTCGGCTGCGGGTTCGGCCCCGGAGAGATCGTGGCCGGGCCGCAGCTCGCGGGTCTTCGGAGCTCCGTCCGTTTCCCCCCCGCGGCCGCTCGGCCCGGCTCTCCGCAGCCCGCGGCCGCTCGGCCCTTCCGCCGGCCCCGCGCCCCTCCCTGCCGGAGGAGGGACTCGGGTCGGAAGCGCGGCCCGGCGGCCGAGGGGCTGCGGGGGGTGCCTTCCTGTCATATGCTGGTGTATCGCAAAGCATTTGTTCGGGATTGATGAGGACGAGCAGATCTGGAAAACGTGCTGCAGGCGTTCAGGGGCGTGCACCTCTCACCCAGAAGTGGACAGAGGCCGGTTCACCCCGCTGTGACCCAGCACGCACACAGGCAGACAAAGTCACGTTAGTGTTACAAACGGGTGGAGTGCAGTGGATAGACAGCAAGGCAAGCTTTGCGGTGAGCAAATGGTTTGAGAGAGCTTAGCTTCTGAAAATCAGGCAGCAAATCATGAGCTCTAGGTGCCATGCAAAAAGCCCTCAGCCCGAGGTCAGGAAGACGTGGCCAAGCAGCATCCATTGCTTGCTTCCCTGGTGCACTGGAAAGTTATGTAGAGATGTGGAGTAACCCTGGGACTTCATGGAATTTCTGCCTCTGAGGACAGTACAGAGATCTGGATCAAGGTCCTTATGGCTTTTCTTTTTTTTTTTTTTTCAGTGCACAACTCAAAACTAGGAAAATGTCAAACTCTGAAGCAGAGTAGTACCGCTAGGTTTCATTTACTAAACAGGCTTGATTTCACTGCTGATTACTTTGTCAGTAAAATAAAAAGGTTGCTCAGGGCACTGACGGGATATGTGGCTGAGAAAGTGCCTTGCTGAGGGGTTTGCTATTCTTTAATTCTGCTCCACAGTTAAGGATTTCACATTCTGGCTTGTGAATATCACAGCGTGCTCTCAAAGCTCTCTTGCCAAACCACAGTTATTTGCAATATTTCATTACACTAGCATTTTTGTACTAAGGGGAGAGTTCACAGCTCTCTTTCAGTTCTGCATGTCTGCTGACCTTTCACTTCAGCAGACCGTTTGGGGGCTTAGTAGCAGAGCTGCAAGTGTGGTGGGTTGTTTTTTTTTTGTTTGGTTTTTTTTTTTTTTTTTTTTTGCATTTCTTAAGGTTTATCTTCTCAAATCTTCAGAAAAAAATACTAACATTTCTCTATTAATCCTTTGCTAGGGTGCATTGTAAACATAAGGTGCATTCTGCGTACAGGTGTAAGTGGTAAAATCATGGAACTGGTATCCATTAGTGATGGTTATATTGGCACTGCATCCCAAATACTACATTTGCTGCCATCCTTCCATCATGCCTCAAGAATTAATCTGAAGAGATAGCAGCTGAGGGGTATGACAACAAAAGTTCATCTATTGATTAACTCTTGAGAGACATCTAAATATTAACAATAAGCAAGCTGGTTCAGACCAGTGCTCCACATAGCACAGTATTCTGTCTCTAATGACAGCTCTAAGCAGATGCTCAAGGAAGAGTTCCAGTTATACATGGTGCTGCCTCCTCTGCTTCAGCTTCATACTTTCCTACTCTCTGGGCATTTTCAGCTGTGAGAATTTTGTGAGACGCTGAGGTTTTTTTCTAAGAAATATTTCACACTTGCAAGAGGTTTTCAAGTCTCTTGATCTCATATAAACTCTTACATAAATAATAACATCCTTTGACATGAGTTCCTCAGATCTGCTTCCCGTGTATGAAGACGGTCTGCTTGTTTGTACTCTGGCTCCCACAAGTTGCACTTTATGACCAACTATGCCTGTTCTGGAAAAGACATTCAGCAACAGAGCTCCCTTTCTCCATGCCACTCATGAGTTTGTCAGCCTCTGTCCCATATCTCCACCCACCTTGAGTATATGAATGCAAGAACTAAATATACTCTCCACCCTCTCCTTTTTGCCAATGGCAAGACCTTCCCTTTTATTTCACTACTTCCTTCTTAAAACTTTCAGATTTTCCTTAAAACCTCCATCAAGACTACAGCAATCACTCTTTTCTACAGGTTTTTAAAGCATCATTTCCATAGATGGATAAATTTCCAGAGCCATATGCTGGCTCTACACATGTTGGCCAATATTATAGATTTTCTGACAGGATTTTGCTCCTGGTTGGTGTGTAAGATGAATTATTTCATAGTTAGGCTTCTGTGTTGTTTCTCAATTTTTTTTTTTTTTTGCCTATCTTGTTATATTTTTGTATTTATCAAAGGTAATGTTCCTTTTTGTTATCTTCTTTTGAATGTGGTATAGGTTTTTGGAGTGGTTTGGATTGGCTCTTTGCTTCAAGTCTGGCATCCTTCAGCTTCCTCCTAACCACATGTATGAGTTTAGTTCTTTTAGTAGTCTCTCCAAGTTTCTTTCTAGTAAGCTTCACATCCTTCCCTTACTGGAGTCTAGCATAACCGTAGAGGCTTCTTTGGCCTCTATTGTTCCTTGTAGGAATGCTATTTTTTATGAAGAGAGGAGTCCCCTCTGAAATTCTGAACCAGATCTTGTGCGTTGCTCTGCCTCAAGCCAAGGACTGCGTTTCATCCTGAGGGCTCGCTCTGTGAGAAATAGTTCTCTTTGAATAATACCATGTAGGAATAACAACCTGTCAATATACTGTTGTCAATGGTACTGTCCTGGCAGATGGTCTTTCAGGTAGATACAATCCCATATTCTTCTCAGCTCATACGCATTTTGGGTACTCTGCATCTTTTAAATAGATATCTACAAATGGATTTAGTTACATAATACTAAATGTCAAGACCAAACATTTGGGGGAAAAAATCAAAATTAAAAATATGTGAAATGAATACACACCAAATAATAAAAGGTAATGTAAAATATTAAAACATTTAGATTTAACTGTGAGAATTTCAGAGATGTTTGTTTTTTTTAAACTACACGTTCACTTTTAGTAATCTCTTCTGTTGTTATAATTAGTATTAGAGTAAGTCACTTGCTGAGAAGTAACGTTACAATGGAAGATTCATAAAGAAACATGAGAACCATTTGCAGTTAGTTCTCAGAAATGATCTAGAAAGATGTTTTCCCTCTCTTTCACTCTCTTCAGATTTTGCATAAGCATCATCAGTTCAGTCAGAGCAAAGACTGTCCTGCTTGAGGAAAGAAGGGTATTCAGATCTTCAGGACACAATAGCGATGTAGACAGCAAAACACACTTGCACTTCCTGCAGTTCTGTTTCAGTTAGCTACTTCCTCTCTGGGTGCTGGGACACGGTGTATGAGCCTAACATGTGCTTTGAGTCATCCATCCACCAAATCATACTTGATTATACAGGAGTTCAGTGAGGATTTACTCAAAGCTGGGTGTAAAAATTTGTGTGATCGGTGTTTCAATACCAGCCCTCCTGGAGAAACCTGGTCTTCGATCACTTCTGTTACACCGCTTTGGACAGCTTTTCAACGTCACTTGTATCTAGAGCTGATCTGATAATAAAGAAGCATGTCAGAGGGGAAATCTCAAGTGCTGTAGGACCATAGCTGCTTTATTTTAGCAACAGGTGAAAAGCTGTTCTGAATATCCTGCATAATAAATACTTTCTAAACAAAGAAATGTCAGATTTCACAGAATCACAGAATTGTAGGGGCTGGAAGGGGTCTCTAGAGATCATTGAGTCCAACCTCCCTGCCAAAGCAGGCTCCCTAGATCAGATTACACAGGCAGGTGTCCACGTGGGTCTTGAACGTCTCCAGAGAAGGAGACTCCACAACCTCTCTGGGCAGCCTGTTCTAGTACTCCGTCACCCCTACTGTGAAGAAGTTCTTACACACACTTGTGCAGAACTTCCTATACTTCAGTTTGTGGCCATTTCCCCTTGTCCTATCACCACACACCACTGAAAAGAGTCTGGCCTCGTCCCTTTGCCTCCCGCACCTTAAATATTTATAGACATTGATCAGATCCCCTCTGAGTTTTCTTTTCTCAAGGCTGAACAGTAATTATACTGAAGAGTTGTTAAAATGTTACAAATACGGAAAATCTTCAGAGGTTTTTCTTCCTAAAACCTGTTTATAACACACTGAGAAAGTCTACTTATTCTCTATTTCACTTCCTGGAGAAGTAGTTAAGTTCCATGAAGCTCATTATTCACGAGCTTTTAAAAATGAATAATGTCCTGCAGTTATTTGAAAGTATGGCATCACTCCAAAACACATTCAACTCATTTGGAGTTTTCAAATATTGACAGTCAAGGTGCAATGTTTAGAGTCTCAGGTCTTATTTCAGTGTTTACTTTGCCTTCAGTGGAGAAGTATTGTCGTATTTTATGACCATTTGAAATGGTGCTTTAGCTTTATCTGGAGAAATGAATTCAAGGAGGGAAGATTTCTTACATTAAAAATAATTGTTTGAAGCTGCCCCATCACTTTTCCTTGATTCTACAAAGTGCTGTTACCTACCGGTTTCAATTAATCAAGCAGAAATAAAAGCGTAGTTTTTTCCTTTAAATCCAGATAATGATGTGAAAGTGTAAGAGTAAGAGTAATACCAATACTATGTTAGAAAAAAAAAAAAAGGAAAAAGGATATGATTATATCATGTCTGAAACTATATTTTAGACATAGTATTAATACATTAAACGTTTACACAGGGTGGAAATACAAACTAAATAGAAACTCAAATGAGTTTAATCTTTCAGTATAGTCTGTCATGGTGGTTGAAGTGTTGTGCATAATCATGAACTTTAAAGTTTTCTATGTAAAATATATATATTTATAATCTAATATTGCTACAATAAACAGTTAGGCTTATTAATTAGAAATATTTGAGCTATCATAACAATAACACATTCTGTCCAATAAGGTTGTTCAGTGTAACTGGTTATATTTTAAAGAAGCAGACATTTTCACTTTTCCAGTCTTCTAGCTATGGATTCTATAAACACAATATAAAAATTAAAGAAAATACTTGGGTAATTTTCAATGTTAGTCTTTTAACATCTACTTTACTCATTGTTGTACCAACAGCTATCCAACACTGGTACCTTGAAAAGTTAAGATAATTCAGTATAGCAACACCATAGCAGATTTATATATAAAATTGTACTGGTGGTTTTGTAAGTGGCAGCAAGTTGCAGGGACAAGAGTGGGGGGAGCTGCATTGTTCCCCATTCAGCCCTGTCACCTCTCATCCTTTCGTGAGGGTTTGCCATTATTTACCCCCAAAAACTTGTCAGGCAGCTCCAAGAATGAGAGTGCCTGCTAGCAACAAATGCTCACTGATTCCCCAGCATGCCTGGGGAAGGGCAGCATGGGGAGGAGAGTGATCATCTCTTGCCCTACAAACTGTGCCAGTTGCAGTAGTGGCACTGCAGGCTGGGCCTGCCAGACTAAACATCAGCTGCTCTGTAACTCACTCCAGCAGCTGTGAATTTGACGTACACAGGACAGCAGAGAGACTTGCAATTTCTTCGCAAAGGGGAAATGGTTTGTGTCAGCAGACTCTAAGGGAATGGCAGCGGCAGAAGAAGGGTAGCAGCAGCCAGACCATTGCCTCTTCCTCATCAGCCCTTTGCTGTCCTTGTCCTTCTGCTCTCTGTGTCACGCTGTCCCTCTTCTCTGCCAGCATTGGGAGCATGGAGATCAGTGGCCCTGGTGCTGTTGGTTAGGAGCAGCCCCACACAGGGCCCCGCTTGGAGCTGCACACCCAGGCGGCGGCACACCGTCCTTGTGGTGGCCATCGCCAGCTCTTCTCCTCCCCAGCACTGCCCGGGACAGCCCTCCCTGCTTCCTCAGCAGCAGAAAATGAACTGGGTGGGTGGCAGCCGGTGAGTGAAACTCTTCAGCGCCGCCAGAAGTGGCTCCATGCCAAGCAGCAGAGCTCTGTGTTTCAGGCCTGGCGTCCCCTCAGAGACCCGCAAGGCCATGGCATGGCCTGGTGTGTCCCCTCAGAGACCTGCAGGGCCATGGCATGGCCTGGTGTGTCCCCTCAGAGACCTGCAGGGCCATGGNGGCCATGGCATGGCCTGGTGTGTCCCCTCAGAGACCTGCAGGGCCATGGCATGGCCTGGTGTGTCCCCTCAGAGACCTGCAGGGCCATGGTATGTGACAGCCCCGGTGTCCCCTCACAGACGGGGCACATTTAAGATTCACTGAAATATTAAAATAATCACCTATAGCCTGGTAACATTAAAAAAACAGTATAATATTCAGTTTCTTTGGGTCCTGTACCTCTTGCCTATCAGAATTTTAAACCCCACTGTTTTTGTCAGTATTTGAAAGTAGCTTTGCTAAACACAGTTTTGTACTCATCCTGACAATATATGCAGAGTCCAACTAAAATAAAGCCTTATGTATCTGTAAGCCTCTCCAGATAAATGGAGTTTCATAAAGCTGCTGAGGAGGGTTGACCTTGGCTGGCTGTCAGGTGCCTACCCATGCCACTCTGCCACAGGGAGAAAATTTGATACGAAAACCTTGTGGGTTGAGATAACAGCATTTTAAAGAAAGAAAAGGAAAGTCTGCATGTGGGAGCAAAGGGAAAAAAAAACAACTGAAAACCGGTCTATGGACAGTGCCTAGCCACTTCCTGGGAAGTAGGGCCTCAGCTCGAGTAGCAGTTGCTTTGGAAGACAAATGCCTTTGTACAAAAGTACACACACCCCTACACACTCACACCCTTTCTCTTACGTTTTATTGACATCATACAGTATGGAATAACCCTTTGGTTGATTTGGGTAAGCTCTGGTGGTTGTGTTCCTTCCCCACCTCTCGCCCACTTACAGCGTATGGCTTTGTGTTGGAGCCAGCCCTGATGCGGTGCCAGCCCTGCTCAGCAGTAGCCAAAACATCTCTGTGGTGTCACGGCTGCTCTGGCGACATGTGCAGAGCACAGAACTACATGAGCTGCTGTGGGGAAAGTCAGACCATCCCAGCCAGAGCCCACACTAAAGCTACCTGTGTGAAGCAGGGCAGGGGACAGCTTCAGTTCAAAAAACTTTGCCCTAAATTCCTGTCTATAGAACTGTTCTGTCTGAAGGAAGAAGCCATGTGTTGGAGTATTGTGCTCACTTAGAAAACAGCAAATTACCATGCTGCTTTCTGCTGTCCGTAATTATCTGCCAGGATTCATGCGGTTGCATTTTAGAGGTCAGAAAAACTATCCCTTACTGGCTCTTCTACCCACTGCAAGTGTTAATTTTATATTTTACATATTTATATGCATTTTATTATATATATAACATATATATAATGCTATATATATTTATATGCATCTGTTTGGAGAGAGCGCAGGTCCCTTCCAACTCAGGATATTCAATGAGTGCTATAAATTTGGACATAGTATAAAAAAAAGGAAAAAAGTCTAATTCCAAGGATCTATTCCATATTTCTAACTATTAAATAAATGTGCATCTCTTACTTGATTCAAACATTGCACCCATATTCAATGTGTTCACAATAGTGACTCAAAACTCCAATTTTAAGCACAGTGTCCTGCTACCAATTGATTTAAAACTATGTTTAACAAGTAATATATGTAGTTTAAGGTATAGCTGTTTCTTATATAGCACAAACAAGAGCAGCTCAATAAAATTTGTACTGACAATCTCTTTAATCTCTCTTATATTTTTTTTCCTAATGTTCACAATATGCCATAAAGTCCTGAAAGGCAGAAAGTTTTGCTGTGCTTTTTTGCTTTCTTCGTTAATGTAGTTTTGTAACTGTGTTGCAGCATGACGTGGAAAATTAAAATAAATATTGACAAAGATTTCTTATAATGTTTTAAGAAATTAAGAATTGATGAACTGGTTAATTACAAGTTAAATACCTAAAAGCTTTTCCTTCTGAATGTTCAATATATGTTATATCCCTGAGATAGAATGGGATCATAGCTTTACCTAAATAAACCAGGACCAGCCAAAGTGACTTCAGCAGAGTTATGCTGACTTCACTACTTCAAGGTTTGACCCATTATAGCTGAACAGAACAATTTGCTTCCAAAATTCTCAATAACATTTAGGTAAGCTCAGGCCATGACTTAAGATTACACTTCTATAATTAAAATAATTATTTGCATCTTTCAGGAGCAGAGTCATACTAAAACAGGAAAGGAGAAAGCAAAAGGTAAATGGCTCGAGCCACCGTGGATCTTATGTCATGCAAATGATTCTGTTGATTCACTGTGTTAAATCTTTTAAAGCAATTGTAGTGAGGCACAAAACTGTAGCATAACACTTGCAATGTGTTTGCCTGACTGTACTTAACTTGTAGAACAGAAGTCTTTTTCTAGGTTTGCCACACTGAATTCCAGCAGCAAGAGGAGGGAGGAGGAGAAGGCATGAATGAATATGCAAATGCACCCAATTTAAGTTTTACTGAATTACTTCTGGTACTACATTTTGCTTGCTTAAGCAACAGCTATTTTCTGTAGTTGCTAACACTCTATAACGTTAAAGATTGTGATATAATAAATTATAGTGGAAAACAGTTACCAATAAACATGTTGGGTATACTAATCACATGTAATCTACAAGATAAACCCCTTATCGTGTAATTCAGGATGACAGAAGAAAAAGTTCAGAAGAAAACCCTGTCATTTTTTGTGTCAGGGTCTTCAGTTTTCAATATCTTTCTTCTGGTTAAAGTAAAAACGTACTGTTAATTTATTCTTTTGTTAGGCTTGCTACTAATGATTTTTGAGGTGATTATTAATACTTCTACAAAATGGAGATTTTGTTTCCTAAATGGCTACTAATAGTATTCTAGGGTTATGCAGAATTATCGGCTTGATATATTTAGAATGATACTCATATTTCTTTTTGTTCCTTGCAACAGATGGCATTTCCAAAGTCCCAGTCATAGTGTTTTTTTTCTTCTTTCTTTTCTTTTGTCTCTCTCTCTCTTTTTTTTTTTTTTTTGTCACAAGATCCTATTGATTGCATCAAGGAAGAGAAGTTTGAAGAACAATACACTCTTTGTGACAATTTACATGGCCATGACTACATAATCTTGCTGATTTATTTGCCCACCAGTTTATAAGCTGCCTGGAAATGACAGCTTTAAATTTTTTTTAAGCCTTTTTTTTCCTTGGAGGATTTTGGTATGTCTTTTACTTTGAAAAATGCTTTTAATGATCACATACAGAAGTTGAGATGCAAGTATATAAGGACTAAGTTTTTGGCATAAAGAGAACAATGACCTATTTTGAACATCACAGAATCAAAGAATCATAGAATGGTTTGGGTTGGAATGGACCTTAAAGCCCATCCAGTTCCAATCCCCTGCCGTGGGCTGGGTGTCCACCCACCAGATTAAGGCCCCACTGAGGCCCAGGGCCCCACCCAACCTGGCCTTGAACGCTTCCAAGGATGGGGCATCCACAGCTTCTCTGGGCAGCCTGTGAGAGTGCCTCATTACCCCAAAAGTACAAAATTTCCTCATAGTATCTGAACTAAATCTCCCCTATTTTACTTTAAAACCATTCCCCCTTGTCCTATCATTATCAGATCATGAAAAAAGTCAGTCTCTCTCCTGTTTATAACCTCCCTTCATGTACTGGAATGCTGCAGTGAGGTCTCCCTAAATATGACCAAATTATACTGAATTATTATTATTTTGAATTATATTTCAAAGCAATAACAATAATTCAAGTGATAATGGACAGAAAGTGTGAATTTGGAAAAATTTGAACATGTTTTTATTTATAGGAATTTCTTCAAAATATTTATATATTCCACTGAAGTGGTATGAAGCTTCTGTCCGAAACTTATTCTCTCTTTTAATATCTCTTTTAAAAAAAATAGGAATTCTTCGAAAAGAAAAAACTTAAATCAAAGATGAAGCTTCTGGGAGCATCATCTCCTAAAAGTTCAGCAGTCAGCTTAGATCTCCTCAATCTATATGTTGTTAACCAGATATCGACCAAAAAAGACAACAGTGGTGAGTTTATGGTAACAGTGTTCTGACCTCATCGTTAACATAATCAGTTATCTTTTATTATTACTGCTACTATTTCAGTTCTTCTTTTTCCATCATGTTATAATTTAATGCTTGAATAGTTGTTTATTTAAAAAATAAAAAAATAGCAATTATGAAAATAATGACTGAATAAAAAGTCAGGACATAAGCGAAATAAAACAACCTATTTCAGCTTTATAGCCTTGCATGCTTATGAACTTTCCCCATTCCATTTATTAATTTTACCCTATCTCCACTTCTTTTTCCCTTTGTCATTAAATCAAGCCATTCGTGTTCCTCTTATAGTGTAGTAACTTCTTTCTTTTTTGTTGGAATAGTCTGTCTGTTCTACCCAGAGCGTTTTTAAAATCTGTCACTAAGCTCCCCCCAAAATCTCTACAACTTGACTTCTAACTCTTATCTTCTGTGACACATTCATAAACAGGACTGGGGAGCAGTTGCTGTCCCATGCTCAGAAAGATTCAAAGGTGGCTGACTAGGGCAACAGAGCCTGTCAATAGGCAGCAGTTGTCCCACCATGTTATGCTATGGTGCCAATTAGAATAGAGCTCTTACATTACTGGTAATAAAACAAAACAAAACAGAAGTTTTAAATGGATAAATGGATTAAGAAACCTAAAACAACGTATTTGATACTGTAATGAAAAATCAGGGAGCTCAAAGCTTACTCTAAGTCCAGTGCTGACCTTCCAAATGCTTTCATCACAGGGAACCTGAAAAAGCCAGTCCACGTTGATATAACTGAAGATGGAAAAGCACCTTTTAGAAGGAACAACCTAGAGCTTCCCAGGTCACCACTACGAAACCAATTTACAGAACACTTAGATCACATCAAGAACAGGTACTTGTTTAAAACAGGCAGTAGTTAAGCTATCATAAAGTTCTGTGAAAGGTGTTACACAATGTGTTTTCATTTGATTTCTAAAAAAGTTAAAAGGAGTTACCATTGCAGAACAGATCTACTTTGTGTGTATTTATTAGCATGGATGGAAGCATGTCACTTTGGTGGCAACAGGGAGAAGGGGTCTAGGCTTATAAAGTAGCACAGGAGCATAGAAAGACTAATCTGAAACTGGTCGATCTCTTGATCTTTTGCTCAGCGGATCCCTTTTACCTCTGTGCTCATGAGGGTCTTGCCTTGAAAAGCCCGAGAAATATTTATCTGGGGTATGAAGTATGCATAAATATACATTGCTAAGACACAGAATTTTCACAACCTCTTCTGACATTCCAGAATGTTCTGGCATCCTGACATTCCAGTCACGTCATTCCGACATGACTCTTATCATCAAAACAAAGAAACATACTCTAAACTCAAAACTGCACACAAAGCGCAGAGCTTTAAATATATAAATGTATTACTTTACTCATGTCATGTTGTTCATACACTAAGTTCATTTCACAGAGCAGACTATTCAAACAGTTTTCCACTTACACTGTTTTACCATCAGGTTTCAGGCATGCTTAAATGACTGATTTACAGAATGGCTGCTCAAAATGGCACACAAATCAAGGATTTTTTAAACATCTGGAAAAATGTTAAAATTAATGCTCTAGTTAGGAAGTTTTTAATCTTATAGATCTTACATTTCAGAGGCTGTTTTTATTCATTTTACAAGGTTACAAGAGCAAGTACTGGACAGCAGAAGGCAGCATCTCTTAGAAAAAGAAAAATACCAGCATAAAGTAAGTTTAATGTTCTCAGTGATGTCAAGTTAAAAATATGTAGCAATGGCTGTTTTTTTAAGTGATTTTTCATAATGATCGGATTTCATGAGTACTGAAACATGCGAAGGCTTCTTCTTTAAGACTACATTGATCTGTTAATTGCCAGTCACTTTTTTTCTGCTGTTTCTTATGAATGTTATGAAAAGTTCAACTTATTTTGGGCATTTTCTAAAACATTTAGGAATATCTGTGCTCTAAACTAGTCACAAAGGACAGATTATGAGACAGAGTCTGAGACCAACAGTAGGTAAATTAAAAACAATACATGTCATAAATGATGAGATATGCAAAACATAGAAGTGAGTCTTTAAGAGAAATTTAAGTACAAGTCTAGTGGCTACATTTGGGAAGTCTGTACCCTTATTGAGGTTACAATGCATTTTCTAGATCAAATTCAGGATTATTTTTTTAATGACACATTCCACTGTTAAGTGAAAAACAAGTAGAAATTGAGAAGATGGTGAGTTTAGGTTACTCAGATACTCCACTGACCCCTGCTGCTCATTTCATATAGCATTCTGAGGAAAAAATACTTGAAAAAAATGCTTACTCCCTATTTCTATGTATGTTCTTGCCAAACCATATTTTGTTAGAGTGAACAAGACATGTATTCTAGAGATAGAAGTTCCTTCTGAGTGAGGAAGGCTTGCTTAGTAGCAGTGAAAAGTTTATCTGTCTACTGTGTTTCAGCCAAGATCACCATGAGCTGCCACTATTTTTTTGGGTATCATGTTAAGTCAGCCTTCCCTTATGACTTTATTTCCTCTGTTGCTTGAAGATACAGAAGCTATATTTCAGATTTAGCATGGCCAGAAATAATGAATCAAAATGACAGCTCAGTTTCTCTCAGGACTCTACTTGTATGACCAGGTTTACATCATTTAATCAAAACACATGATATTGCAGGACACGTAGAAAACTAATTTAATGTATGAATGAAAAAATAAAGACTAAGTGCCACATATTGCAAATAACTATGTTTTAAGGTTACATGAGTTAAATTTCAATTTCATATTCAAGTTTCAAACTTCTCCTGTGTTCTGATATGCTTAAGAGATCATTGTTGACCTCACTGCATGCTGGAGTTCTCTTCATGCTAGAGTAAAATAACTTTAATCTTACTACAAAAGAATCAATTCAACGAATCATTTACCTACACCTCTAAAGCTAAGAATGTATTTATACCCATCTTCTTGCAGGATAACATTTCTGTGCATACTTCAACTTAAGTAGGTACTTATGTGTTCCCCCAATATCAACTCTCATTACCTTGCTTTTATTAAAAAATCATACCAAAATACATGAACATTTTTTCTTGAATATGGTATATCTGAAAAGAGATGATGTAAAAACTTTAGAAAGGTCGGATCTTTTTCAACTATGCTTAGATGAAAACAACGTTAGATAAAACTTCTTTGCTATCTGTTATCTAGTTAACACAAGTAACAGAACTAACTTATGGTGAACGTATGGAACATGAAGACAACGCAGCAACAACATTTAGCACCTGTCCATTGTCCCCTTCTATATTTTGGTCCTCTAACTGTGCACAGTTTTCAGAAGAAAATTTCAACACAAAATCAATGGGCAACCCTTGGGAACAGACTTATGAAGATAAGCAAAAGAAACAGGTTGGATTAATCTTTTGTTATTTTCTCTATTTGGGGTGTAGAATTAGCATAATGGTGAAGATAATAAAATTATTAATATGCAAAACTTCTACTAGGTTGTGGCAATGAATATTCCATGAATACATATATATTTATTTCATTAGTATGAAATAGACTCAGTTTGAGCCTTTCTTCACTGAGCTTTCAGTATTGCTAGTATCTGCAGCAAGACTATGGCGATGAGGAGAGCTTCTCGGTGACAAGAAATATACACATGTTATGTATATGCAAAAACCAGGGAAGTACTAGTTTATCAGCCTCACCTTTGTACCTGAAAAGATTGTAGAACAAGATCTCCTGGGTGCCATTTAAAGGTCCATGAAGAATAAGTGTTTCTCCATGATAAGTTGGGTAAAAAAAACTAGCGGTACCATCTTGCTGAAAGACCATGGGTTAAAGTCTAATTGGCAACTGGTCAATAATGGCAGGAGTGCCCAGGGTTTAGTAACAAGTCTGATACATCTTCGCCAGCTATTTAGACAACAGGACAGAATGCACCCTCAGCACAACAGGTTCATAAATGAAACCTAAAATTGTCAGAGTGGTCATTACAGTAGTAGGGCTGCTACTCAAAGGGATCTTGTGAATCTGAAGGCCAACAGGAACCTCAAAAAGTTCAACACAAATGCATGTCTTGCACCTCAGAAGAAATAACCCCACGTATCTGTGCAGGTGGGGATTTGACTGAGTAGGTTGTGGCTTCGCAAGGAAGGACCTGAGGGTGCCAGAGGATAACATGTTGTATGTGAGTCAGCAGTGCACCTGTGTAGCAGCAAAGCCCAACTAAATAAAGGGCTGTATTAGAAAGAGCTTATCCAGTACTCAAAGGCAAGTGATTATTCCCCTCCAAAAAAAAACAAACGACGTGTTAGAACACATCTGAAATACTATGCCCACTTTGAGGCCCCCCTAGTCCAAGAGAGAGATCAACAAACTGGAGGAAGACTAATGCAGGGCCACAAAAATGCCAAGGGGATT
Source organism: Numida meleagris (assembly GCF_002078875.1). Taxonomy (NCBI): domain Eukaryota; kingdom Metazoa; phylum Chordata; class Aves; order Galliformes; family Numididae; genus Numida; species Numida meleagris. Next base: position 15,095,996 of record NC_034409.1, on the reverse strand, counting down.
GGAGCTCCTGATGAACATGGAGAGACTGAATGAAGAGGGTTTGCATAGCATAGGAAAGAGAAGGATTTAAGGGGATGAGGAGGGGAACTAACTGCTGTCTTCCAGAACCTAAACAGAGTTAGAGACAGTACAGAGCCAGATTTACCCAGTGTAATGACAAGTAGTAAAAGTCACAAATGTAAAGGCTGGAAATTCTGCTTGTGTAGAAAAAGTTGTCACAAAAGTAGCTAAGCACCAAAATAGATTATCTCAGTCCTGAACAAACCTGAACAATCTGGACTAGCCTTGAAGCTGGCCTTGCTTTGAGCAGGAGGTTAGGTTAGGTACCTCTAAGAGCCCTTCCATACAACAGCATTCTACAATTTTGTCTTCTTCAGTGAAAGAACTACTTACTACTTTTCTGAAAGAGTGGTCAGGTGCTGGAATGGGCTGCCCAGGGAGGTGGTTGAGTCACCATCCCTGGAGGTGTTCAAGAAACATTTAGTTGTTGTGTTGAGAGACATGGTTTAGTGGGTTATTGGTGGTAGGTGGATGGTTGGACTGGATGATCTTGTGGGTTTTTTCCAACCTAGCTAATTTTATCATTCTATGAAATGCCAACTTGCTACAGTCTATCCAGCTTGCTGATATTGTGGGGTGTGGGATACTTAAAAAGATGTTTTGCATACTAGCAGTGACATGCAAATATAAAGAAATATGAATTGTACAGAATTCACTTGGGCGGTAACGTTTTGGCCTTTACTGGAAAGATAAAATTAAGTAAAAATAAGTAAAAAAACCTAAGTTAAAAAATATGCATAGTGTTTGCAAACCCAATTTTGAATTTTAAAACACTGCAACTATATAGATTGAGGGTTTTCTAACTTGGACCATTTTCTCAGCCAGGAACCGTTTCTGACCAAGACCCTTGGATTTCAAATCACTCAAGCCAGTGTATTTTCAGGAAGTCTGATACAGAGCCTCAGGAGCTGCTTAAGCCATTGCACAGGTAGGCAGTGATCTTACATTAGAGAAATAGTCACCATTAAGTAAGAGGAATACTAAGATCAACTTAAACTTATTTCCACATGATTTTTCACCGATTTTTAGTGCTTTTAAATAGAAATTGAAATTAAATAGGAAGACTGAACAAGCAAAGCTATTAAAATTTGCTGAAAGGCAGTAAAGTGTGATTTTGGTAGGCTTTTGGAACCATGGTTTGTTTTTGTGATGTTGTAAACAGGATGGTATTTTGCAATTCATCCAGAAGCATGGATTTACCAAGGGGATTGGCCAAGAGAAGGGGAGCTGCTGGCACTCTCCTTAGTTCTGTTCACCGTTACAAGTGCTTTCCTGGTGACCCTGATGCCGCAGCGCTTAAGCAACTTCACTTACATTATTTACATTCAGGATTCCAGGAAAAAAGTATTTACTCTCCTCTTTCATATGTGATTCTGCTGTAGCTTTTTAAAATTATTTCATAATTGATTAAAAAATTAAAAAATACTTTTATGAGAACATAAAAGGTACGGACAGAACATAAAAGAATGAACAGAAGCTTTGAATTGATTTCTCTCTGCATGTGCTGATTAAAAGTCTTTTTAATCACAGAGGGTTTAAGGCCAGACTAATTTGTACTGAATAGTTTATTTCTAAAAGTTCTTACCTTCTATCTAGGGGTCTTACGGGGCTAATTTTCCTTTATTCTTTTTCTTCTGTAAGTCTGCTGAAAGTTGTATCAATCTCTAGATGTGGATGGCTATAGCCATAAAAAGATTATCTATTACTTGGCAGTTCCTGAAGTGCCAGCAGCTTGTTTGCCTGGGGAACCAAGGCACTGATGAGCTCACTGATCACATGATAAGATATGGATATACGAGCTTCCACTCTTAGCCACTCTTAACATTCTCTCTTCCCGTGGATCTCCTGGCTTTCTCCAGCAAAGCCTAAAATCACGATAATGTTCACCTTGCTATATATCTTGGTAACTTCCTAATTAATATCTTGATGCTAAAGCCCTACGTAATCTTACCTTGCCTAAATCTCCCTTTCAATTTCTCCACAGACTCTCAGGTCTGCACTCTGCTTATGGCAGCTCCCACATAGTCCTCTGCCCATTCGTGACTCACTGACAACATTCCATCTCCTTTCCAACAATTCTTCAGATCCATTTTTGGGTTTTGTCCTTGTTTTGTTTTCATCCATTGCACTCATGAATTCTTTTATCTCAGTAACTGTCAGTTCTCCTAGAAAGGGAGTCTCTTTCACTGTATTATAAGAAGTATAAACTTATACAATCATTGAATGGAATTATAGTGTATTAATGATGTAATAACCGTGCAGACATCTGAGACTGTGACCCTTCGTGGTCATTAAATATTAACTAAAAATGTAGGGATCTTATATTTTTCACTCTGCATTGTACCTGTCCATTTCCTCACCTACTATTATCTTTTACATAGCATTACAAAATGTTCAGCTAGAATGGAGAAGGAGCCTCTGAATTGCACCACAAAATGTTTTTACCTTCCTCCCTTGAATGCATCCAAATTTCTCCAGAAACAAACTCCAGTGTGATTAGCCTTAAAACTGAATCATGGGTTTTACATAAGTAGAGGGCACAGTTTTCTCCCTTAAATTCTCTAGGATCTTTTTCCAATTCCCAGTGTTTTCTGGTCAAGACATTACAAATTCTTTCTTCAGTAAGTTTTACTTCACTACATTTCCATTTTCAAGTTCCATTGATAGCACTGCTCTTTTAATTTATTCATTTATTTTAAAATAAAAGGCATGTTATAAATGGCCATCTCTGCCAATTCTCTGTGTCTCAGAAAACCCTTAACTCTCCGCTCAGATTTTCTTAGAGGTTGGTCAAGCTTAGAAAGAAGTGGTAAAAAGTTAGATTAAGATCCAAGTAAGTGAACGCATGATAGCTTTCATGCTAATGATAAGCATGATAGCGTCTTCAAAAGCACTATTACAGAAGAGGGGGAGGAAAGGATAGGCAATACAAAATATCTAACTGGTCTTCTAACTCTTGGTCAGAAAAATTCTGTGCTTAAATGGGGTTACTGACCAATACTACAACAAGAAGTCACCTTGCTAAAGAGATCAGGAATGAAACAATGCACAGATCTTGCTGTGGGTTTTCCGTACAAGAGCAAACTGTTCAATACCTTTTTACAAAACGAAAAAGCTGTAGTCCTCTTCTTTTATTTTTAATCCAAAGTGGACTTCTTTGGCCATTTGAGTGGAGCAGCAGTGACATACTGTGGCTGGTTTTATAAATCACAGTTCCCTAGTCAATGAGATGATATGCTGCCTGCCTCAGTATGCTTGGAGTTTGCTAAAAGAGCCCTGCTTAAATCAGCCTTACTATAAGTGTAAATAAAGTACAGGACACTCTTTCTGTGGAAATAACGTGTTTTCAGAACAGAAGCAAGAGTGTTGAGCAGTGAAGTCTTTGAAATTTTGTATCAACTTGATAATCTGTAGGGTTAGCAGTTAGTATTTTGCTTATTTATGTACAGAGCAAGTTACATTCTTTTCTCCCCTTCCTCCAAAGGCTAGACTATATGAATTCTGCCAGGAAAAATCCAGTGATAATGACCAGTAAAGAACCAGAAAACACCGAGGGAATAAAAGAACCATTGTTTGGTGTCGTGAAAGAAACTGCAGATCTGAGAGCTCCCCAAGACGAAAGTGATTGTCCCTTTCTGTCACTGTTTGGAGATGAGAGCCAACCAATCTATAATAAACTTTCCACAAAGCGCTTTAATCCTTTAGTGAACCAAAACACTGCTCCCATTTTTCTCATCGATCCCGATGATAGAAATCAAATGACCAACAGAAACTATACGTATGACACTGGAGAGGTTCATCCTGCAATTAATATGAGAAAAAATTCTGCAGAGAGACACCTTAAGGGCATTTTCACAGCTCCAGAACAGGTTTTGTGTAAAAGCAACAATGCGCCATTTGCAAACTGCAAGAAAAACAGCCTCCATAAAACTCACCTTCAGGACTGCCATGAGGGACAGCTCTACTTAAGATCTCCTGGAAGCAAAGAGAGACCTTCAACATTTGAAAAAAGCGGTGAGTGTCAGCACATTAGAGACATGTATTCTATGTTTTATTCTACTTCCAGACATCTCATGCTACTTGCTTTTTTATAAACAGAGGTGTGTTTGCTCTGACCCAAAGCGTGTTATCAATCTTTGGATTGCAGCATTTAAATTTTAAATCCAATTACTAAACATACTTTTAGAAGTTGATAGAAGGAGTTATTTTCAAACTATATTTATGCTCTTGCATAATTTTAAATCAAGGTTTACTTTTTGATTTTAGAGACGTACGCTCATTATCATGATCAGCAGATTAATTTAAAGGAGAACATGCAGAACCATTCAAGAAATAAAAGGTGAGTGCAATAAAAACTGTCAAATTAGTGATAACTGCAGAGACCTTTCTGAATTGGAGAAATCCTGTATAAGAGGACAAGAAGGCAAAAATTCTAAACAATGTTAACAAAGACCCAAGTTAGCCCAGTGAAAATAATAGTGAGTAATGTGAATAAACTTATGTGCATGTAAACTATTTGTTGTACCGCTGTACAACTATTTGTAATAAGCAAGGAGAAAGATTCTTTGATAGGACAGTTTGGAGTCCCTGCAGTTAAGCTGTTGCTCTGGTTTGACATCTAAAAGATCCTGTCCCCTTCCTACAGAGGATATCAGTGTCTTCCCTGCACCAAACGTCGCATATGCAAGTGCCCCACATTTTACATTAAGATAGTTTTGCCACATACCTACAGTCATCTCACATTACATCCTACAAACAAACAGAAAAACCCCTAGAGATTCTTGTTGCTAAATCTCAGGATCAGAAATAAATTCCAATATTTCAGTAGGGAAAATGTTTCATGATTACTGGGAAAAAACTCAGAAGCAGTGACTTTAATTTAGAAGGCAAGTAAAAGTACAGGAGAAATCACTTACCAGAGAGCTCTGTTTGCATCCCGTAGAGACGAGCCTGTGAAAGGATCAGTCTGGAAACAGAACCAGCTTTTTGAATTGGAAGAGGTAACTCTTTATAAACATTATTTACATTACCTACTACCAGAGCGTTTACATCATTCATTTAGAGCAGAAAAGTACCACCCAGAACAGTTAGAAACTGAAGTTACCTTATCTGCATTAACTTCATGGAATCCTCTTTTCCTTAATGCTTTATATGGAAAGTCCAGAAGGAACAGTTTCTAGTTTAGTGGTTCAGATGACAGTCTTTTCAGGTCCAGAACTTACACAGTCTGATTCACATCCAAGCTGATGCCTAAAATAAATTATATAGGGTACTCTTTACCCTACGTTATGATTCTGAGACAGTGTCCAGAGACTGCATGTAGGATACTTCAGTATTGTAATGAAGTTTTCTGCCAGTATATGTATAAAATCTTGTGTAGATGTTTTGCCCATAGTAGTCACCCAGGTACGTGCAGCACTGCTCGGGGGTTTTGTATTCCTTAACGTAGCTTGCAGTGAACTGCAAGGTGTACTCCTTTATGTACTAGAGAAACTGAATGCTCTTCATCTTACCTGAGGTGCTGATCCAGCTCACTATTAATGCTTGTTTTTGAAAGTTCGCAAAAGCACAACAGAAGGAGTACGACTTTGGAGCGAATTCAAACCTTCACAAGACAAAACAGGGTTAGTATCATTTATCAGTCACAAATCAGATTTTCTCTACTTACAAAAATGAAACTTACTTTTAAATCCAGGGAAAAGCGTGTTCATCTTTTTAGGATGTTACATTTTATGAGAGCTCCTATTTTTCTTCACTAGCATTACCAGGTAACTAAACATTCACTTTCCCTTGAAGACAGAAATTCAGATTAACTTAGTTCTGGTGAGTATTATCCACGTATTCTTCATTTGGGTCCCTTAAGCTGCTAAGCCAGCTCTGAAAGTAGGGATAGCTGAAAAAAAAAAAACCAAGAAAAACCAAATAAAATAAATAATAATTCACCAGAGAAGTCAGGTATGTGTTTATCTGAACATCACAACTCAAGTTTATGGACATCAGCATCTTGTAACAGTGCCAGGTAAATACTAGTCATTTTCTTTTTATTCCTGCAGACCTCGATTGGAGGAAAAAAAAAACCTTGGGCATTTCTTTTATACAAATTAATACGATCACAAAATATTTGGCATTTCATTTCACTAGACTCATTCTTATCTGTCATTATTCTCTTCCACCAGATTATACTGTGCAGATCCACACATGCACAGAGGGAGGGGAGTCAGCAGACAGATCCCACGTCCTTTTTGCTGCCTTGGTAGCTGGATGGGTCAGCTGTGCCAGCTGTATCTCAGAGCAGATTTCCCAGGGGTCTCCAAGAGAAAAACACGGCCTAAAGCCCACATCATTTGTATGGCAGCCGATACGTGCAGGGATTTTGCCACAGTTTCTCCCTACCTCTATTCTGCAGAACCTCTCCTCTTGGGTAGCACAGCTCTGTTGCTAGTGCAGATTGACAGCATAGCTGGAGCTTTGGATGCCCATCTCACACACTATATTTTGTCCTGAGAGGAGGAGAATTGGGTATTACTACAACGCAAGCTGACTTCGCTAATGCTTTATTCTTTAAATGCTATCATAAAACTGCTTCAGAAATAGTGATCATGCTTAATTTTGCATGCTGTAACGGTGAGCTGAATGTTTGGGAAATATTTTAGTGAGTAATTTTTCCTTCTGTTGGAGCTCATTTTTCAGATGCGGAGTCACCACTCAGCAGCCTGTCTCCCAGTTACACTCCAAGGCAGACAGAAAGGTGCTTCAGCTCCAGTCCTGACATGGTGAGTACTACCCCTGAATGAGTTTACAATAAATGATTAGATGTACATTTTCCTAATTTAACAGACCTGTGGTCTGGACTCTTGATAACATTGAGCCTTATGAAATTACAGTAACGTGATTGGGAAGATGTTAAGCGAGTTTCTGTTCTCTTCCTTGACGTGAAGGGAGGAAGATTTGACATTCTGTACATTTTCAGCCATTACTGAACACAAAAAGGCCAAAACATATGAATATAAAATCTGCATTGAGAAAATGAGAGCAAAGATCCTCCTTACCCACTTTCTTTCCAGCAAAGGCCAGGAGTACGCCCCCGGAGAAAGAACACAAAAGGCCAGCAGAACATTCTGGCCTTTCAATTGATTTCATAATTTAGTTATGAGTGGATTATTAACTCTGTACACAGTCACTGAACTGTTTTAACAATTGCATTCACGCAATTCTGTTCATACAGTCTGAAGAGGAAGACACAGCCAGAAAGAAGAAATATGTGGACAAGCAGCGCCACCAGACAGACAATGCCAACCTGATCGCAGCCTCCGCAAGCACAGAGCCCCCCAGGGCCTCTCACGATGGAGTTCTGCCCCCCCAGCCCAGCAGCAGTGTGGGTGTGGAAGGAGACAGCCATCTTCAGCAGAAACACTCCATTTCACGCGCCAGAGAGGAAAAGAAAGAGCACTCTGCACCATGTGAGGGCAGCTCGTTACACCAAGCCCCTAAAAGAGCGCAAGTCACACAGAGCTCAAGGTCCGATGTTTGGGTGCAGACCGAGAGCCCCGGCCCTCAGTCAGGGCAAGTGGATGCGGCCACCCAGTGTGACCCCACACGGGTGTGCGCCTGCGGGCGCTCCCTGCCCTCTGCCCGCAGCCCGGAGGGGCTGCATCCTCCCGGCACCGCTGGAGGGCACAAAACGCCCGAGCATGAGGCACTGCGGCCCGCAGGCAGCTCAGCAGGGACAGCAGCGCTCTCCTCTGAAGCGGAGTATCTCACTTTGGCTGACAGAACAACGCTAGACATTCTGAACTACATCGATACAATGAAGGAGAGAGAAAAGCAGTGACCAGCTGGAATGGCATGGAAAGAAATAGAAAGAATGCTTCCAAATTTTGTCCTGTTCCCAGTAGGTTTCACTTAACAGTATGTATTTTCAAGCCTGGCTAGAAAAAATATCTTTTGTCGTCTGATTGCTTATACATTATTACTAACTGTACATCTTTGTCTATCAGCTGCCATCTCTGACTTTCTGTAGATCTCAGACTGATATCATAGGATTGATTTTACAACAGCTTATCAAACATAAACCTTAGGAACTAGATTTGCTTTCCCACCTGTAGGGTTCTGTAGTTTGAAGGTGACTTTGCTTCTCCTGAAAGCAGGGGAAAGGTTTCATTTCACTTCAAGGCACGTTTGCTGTGACTTAGTTCAGAACTGTTGTCAAATTCTCACCCATTTTAAGATGCAAACCAGTGTTTGGTATGTGTTTGTACTAAATATAACAATGGAAATATGAAAATGAAACAGAAAGCAGACAGCAGCACACATAAGATAAAATGTAATTTTAAAAGAACTAATTTACTCATTTTTAGCCAAAGAAAATCCCACCAAAAACAAACAAAAAACACAGCAGAAATGCTTAGGCTTCTTCCCACAGCAGACCTATTGATTTGTTCCCTGTTAACAAATATTTTACGTGTTTCTGCGTTTTGCCTGCGGGTTGAAAATATGAAATTATTTCCTCCTCGTTGCAGTATTTGTGTGAGGCTACAAATAACACCAAATAAATGTTTCTGATAATAGTGTCTCTAAGTTATGTTCTTCCCCTTTCAAAAGATTCCCAGTGAAGTTGGCCCCCTGCGTTGGCTGCCACCATTTGCTCATCCATCCATCCATCTTTACACACACATGCAAAGCCCTGGCACACAGTGCAGGAGCCGTGCCTGTACCGGGCCGGTACGTTGCACTTGTTCCCTTGGAGCCGTTGTCAGCAGATTCACTGCCCTTATTTCCACCAGGTCAGCTTCTTTTGGTTCTACATTTTGTAAGAACAGCCCACGTGGCTGTACGGGTGCTGGTCACGCGGCACTGAAGAGCCCCATTGCCACTCTTTGTCTCTGTTCTCCTCACCAAACCGGTGGCTCTGGTTTCTGCCGGCTCTTACATTTAAAACTAAAAGAGGTTTTTAAATTGTTTGACAATTTTCGCAGGTTTGAAGCTGTGTCATTTAAAAACGGCACCTCTCAGAAGCGCCAGTGGGCTTTCCTTCACTTGGAAGAAAATAGCGTTGTCCCTTATATAAATAAACTGCCAACACAGGAAGGGATTTGCACAGCTGAACTGCTGCACTGTGTAACTATCATTTACCCAACTCACCACCCACTTCCTAAGGCTCAACATAAGCAGATTTTCTTCTTTAAGTTGCCTCAATTTATTGTCAAAGCAAGCTGCCATGTCATTTCTTAGCTGAAACTGCTGTGATCATCTTCTTCACAGGGGGGATAATTTATCTGAATAATCCTTGCGGTTTGCCGAAGGCTCAGCAGTTCCCAGTGCTCTGTAAGGCACAGTTGTTCACTCAGCGTTATGAAACTGCCACACCAGCCCCTGCTGGCTCAAGGCAGGGCATTTCCACAGCAAGCACTGTCTCAGCCAACTCTGCACTTCTCAGCCCTTCTGGTGCTGTGTGCCCAGCTCCGTGGCCGGCACCGCTCCCCTTGCTCAGCCTTCCAGCCTGCAGGCTGTGAATCACAGAATACCCTGAGTTGGAAAGGACCACGAGCATCATCGAGACCAGCTCCTGGCTCCTCACAGCACCACCCAAAATATAACCCAATGTCTGAGAGCGTTGTCCCATCGCCCCTTGAACTCCAACAGCTTGGGGCTGTGCCTGCTGCCCCGGGCAGCCTGTTCCATGCCCACCACCCTCTGGTGCAGACCCTTTCCCTAACTCCTTCCCCAGACCCTCCCCTGACACAGCTCCATGCCGTTCCCTCGGGCCCTGTCGCTGTCACAGAGAGCAGAGCTCAGCGCTGCCCCTCCGCTCCCTGTGAGGAGCTGCAGCCGCCATGAGGCCTCCCCTCAGCTCCTCTGCTCTGGGCTGAGCAAACCCAGGGCCCTCAGCCGCTCCTCACACACCTTGCCCTCCAGAGCCTTCCCCATCTCTGCAGCCCTCCTGCGGATGCTCTCTAACAGGGACAAGCTCTCCCTTCACCCACTGGCAGTGCTGGGCCTGGTGCACCCCAAGGTACAGTTGCCCTTTTGACTGCCAGGGGACTGGTAGTGCCGCACGGACCAGCATGGGTGTTTCAAATGAAGTAACACCTCCTCAGTTAGCTCTCACATCTCCTACAATGTAAAGCCTTTCACTGGATGTAGCATATTTTCCCCACTGCACTGAAACCACTACTAAGAGGATTTCAGCATCTGTCAGGTGGCAGCCAGGTTTCAGCCCCGACTGCATCATTTCCCAGTAAGGATAGAAATTACGCAGCTCAGAGGCAGGCATACAGCCCAGCTGTCTGCAAGAGCTGCGTATGTCTCTCTGATAATTCACCACTCAGAGTATGTCAATCAAAGTGGGCCACCACATTCCAGAGCAGTGAGATGAGAGCCTACCAAATCCAGTTACCTTTCGATTTTACCTGGGATTGTGACCCAGCCGCAGGAACAAAGCGGTCTGTGCAGAGGTATGTGGGCTGGCAGCAGCATAAACCAGGCAGCACGTTCCTTTCAGCCACTGGAGAAGTATTTTCAAGTATTTGTGTGACTATCGCTGTGATAGAAAAGAACGATGCCTCCTCTTCATCGCAGCGTGCCTGCCCCTGTGCTCAGGGGCCCTCTTTCACCTCTGACTTTTTGTGAGGGTGGGTAAGAGCTGAGCATGGTTTAACAGGAGCCTGCTGGCAGCCTCCAGTTCTGACTGCTATAGCCAATGCCTCAGCAGCTGCCGCTATTTATCCTCCAGTACTTGTTACTGCAGTAACAATCCCCGCCCCACCATGCACAGCATGGCTTTCTTTGAGGCAGGGATGCGGGCAGAGATGCCCCTTTTTCATTAGATTATAACCTCCCTGGAGATGAGCTGAGTCTCTGGGGGCCCATGAGGGTGATGTTGCTCAGCTGTGCTCAGGGAGAGCGGATTATAAACTGGGTTGTGCTGGAGGACAGAAGTGTACCTGTAGTTAACCAAAAGACGGCGTTGGCCCTTGAACATTTCTAAACAAATGTAGGTGACAAGCAGGCTGAAAACGTGACCCCAAGCTTCAGTCTGAAGCGATGTCCGCGTGCATTGGTACCCTGCTTTCCCTGTAAGATCAGTTCTAGTTGCAGTAACCTGCAGGGTAGGGATTCAGGCGAGGTTTTCTGTACAAGCAGCACCAGGACTTCCACTGCCCTCATTGGGCAGCTTGGAGCTGGGCGTTATTGTGCCAACAGCCTCTGTGAACTGCATAGAAATCCTTATTCCATTTTTGTGAAGGATTGTCACTGTGGGAAATGAGAAGCTTAAGTCTCCATACAAATGATTATTTCCCAAGTGGGAACTGTTTGTGAATTTCCTTTGTAAGGGTTTTAGCAGAGAGCTGATTAAGGAAGGATGAGGTTTCCTGAAAAAAGTATTGGCTCTCTGTATCCAAATCCCCATCTATCCCCAGCAAACCCAGTGACATTTCTGCTGCCGTTCCCCAGTGTCTTTTCATCGATGGCTCCTGGCAGGTTGGAGGTGACTGTCCCACCTACCCTTGTCACAGCTGCCCCCTTTGAGGCAGTGATACTGAGCTCCAGTGAGGTCCCACAGCTCTGCGAGCCAAACACCAACCTCCCTCCCTCCCACCTTCCCACACTGCTGCCAGTTCCCGCCCTATGCCTTGACAGTCCCTGCGCAGGGTGCAGGCGCTCTCAGGATGGGACAGCCAGGGGACAGCAGCCCACAGGGAGCTCAGTGCTGGGGCGGAAGACATCAGTGAAGGTAAGGCAGGAAGCTGCAAGAGAGCAACTGTGTGAGGATAAAGCATTTCCAGGCCAGCTGTGTTGTGCAAGCTTGTAGCGAGACGGCTTGATTAGTGGCAGCAGTGCTCTACTCAGCACTCAGGGCTTGGCTCGGCCACAGGACCCAGAGCTGTGGCTGCTGGAATGACAAGGTGATACATCACACTGCAGAAATGTACTCTGTTCCCTGGAGTGGAGTAATTCTCCCAAAGCAGGAGGTCTGTGGGGAGATTTGGCCTCTGAAGAAGCAATATGCCCTGCAGATGGACATATTTTTGGAGCTCCTGAGCTGGAAACAGGAGCTCACTGGCAGCAGTCAGATGGGTTAATGTCATCACACTGTGAAAAGACGAAACCAAGCACCAATTTAGCAGCAGGGCTTCCTCCAGAGCATCACTCCCCAACAGGGCCAAGGCTGCCCGCTGCAGGCCCACTGGTGATGGAGATACCCTCTCCTCTGATGGATGACACGTTATGGGGCTGCCACCAAAACATCTGCAGCTGCTGCAGTGCCAGGTGAGTGGCAGCACTGAAACAAGCTGCAAGGCTGCAAGTGGGTCAGTGGTGAGGTCTATTTTGGCAAAATGCACCAACTGTACCATGTACATCTCTGTATATGTGGCCTTGGGAGATTAAGCACTGAACAAACACTGCAGTGCCCAAGAAATGTCAAAAAAAAAAAAAAAAAAAAAAAGAGAGAGAGAGAGAGAAGAACATGCCTATGAAAACCTGAAGTCTAGATAAAAACACCTCATACCAGGAGATTTAGCCCATTCAAACTGTTTATCAAAAGGAGACTGCAAGGAAAACTGGTTACTGCACAGAGTGGGCACCGCTGTCAATAAACACGGCACCACAGGCTCCTCCAGCACTGCTCCTCTACCAGCCAAACCCACTGGGCTTCAGTGGTGCCGTGAGGAGCCCGGTACCAACCTGCATGGGAGACGTGGTGGCAGCAGCCCCAGCACAAGCCCTCGGTGTGGCAGCACCTCTGCGGGGTGGCTCTGGTGCGGATGTGGCAGCACCCAGCTGTGGTGTCCAGGCTCAGATCCTGAACAGCTCACAAAGATCTGGGAGTAAGTGCTGCTGCCCGGACCTCAGTCCTGGCTCCTTTCAGCAGCAACATTTCTATTGGTAATTGTTTTGTGATAGCAGCTGCAGCAGAGGGAATGGGAGAAGGCCAGAAAATGGAGTGTTTGACAGCAGGGCCACCAGCTCTTCATTACTCCAAAAGCCACTGTGTGGTTTTGGTGACAAGTAATCTGAACGGCAGCCATTCATCACCTTTACAAGCACTATCAGGCAGAAACCTAAACATATCACCTGTCAGCACAAACCATGAGCTCCCTCTGCCTGTCCCGCACACACAGCACTTTGCTGAGCAGGATCCCAGTGCCAGCATCCCCCCAGCAGCACGGCTGGGAGCCCCCAGACCCCGGACCAAAGGGCCACAGCTTGGTCAGAGTGAGGCTGAACCTCACGGGGGGGACCCACAGTGCGTGACATAGCAGGGAGAAGCAGGACCACTCCCACTTGAGCTGGAGTGTCCCCAAAGCCAGCTTTGCTGAGGAGGCAGGGAGCATTGTGGGCCTCTATGGAGCCATCCCCGGTTGCACATCACCTTGACACGAGTTGTCCGCCCCTCAATATGAGCTGTAATTAATTACAGCCCTTAGTGGCTCTGTCCCAATATGCCACTGTCACTCTCTGGCTTAGAACATTCTATTTAAGATCACACCGATCCTATCCAAAATTATTCTTCTCCTTCTGTTATTTCAGGCAAGCCCACAGCCTGTTTTAGCTCATTTTGCTCGGCAGAGCAATTTTCCTGCTCTAAAAGGTGACCTGAGTACCCAAACAAATAAAACCTCAAGAAAGATTCTGTAATTAAGTATCACCTTTTATTTTGTTCATTTACACTTCTGGCACTGACAATTCTTTGAAGATATTTACTTTTATGTAAAGACCGAACTTCATTAAAGCAATCAGAACAGAAGTCAATTAAATAATTATACATCACTGAAGTTTCAGAAAATGTACAACACTTTCATACATTATAGGCTTGACTGGTTGCAAAAGGAAATGGCACATGTTTGACATTGTTAAGATAACAAAATAACTTGGACAACCTGACAATGAGTTTTGCCAGAACCTGTTTTATACCGAATGCCATACCATGTGTCCTGATGGCACCATATGCATGTTATTTCTGAACATAAAAGCATTTATTTCTTCCAATTTGGTCTCCAGTAACATCTCAAATACCCTAAGGAGAATTCGTGGCAGAAAGATCTGGGTGATGCTTTTGTAGGGTTGTAAGATTCCAGATGAAAGGCAGATACAAGACTTGTGCCAATTCCCACTATGCCCCGGACCAGCAGGACACTGGAGCACATGAAGAACGTCAAGAACAATCATCCCATCATTTTCACAGGCACTACTCAGATGCCCAACAGCGCTCCGATGGCAGGAGCGCATCAGGCAGGGTGGAGGCGTGAGCCGGGGCCGGCAGCCCAGCACCACAGAACTCTTGGGCTTCCACCCCCAGCACCCAGCCCACCAGGTGAAGTTTCTCCTGTAGAAGTCACGATGATGGTGATACACTCAGTCCTCTCCAAAGTCTGTGTAATGTTTAAGGCAGCAGGAGAAATTTGCCTTTATTTTAACGCTTCCTAAACGGATGTTTCCTTTAGAAATACAGGGACGTTATTCATAATTAATCAGCGCTCCCCTTACTCACACAAATGCAACGAAACATCAAACCAAATTTTGAAAGATCGGAGTGCAACTGAAGCACAGGTGAAGCTTTATAATTACACACAGCGGGTCATTCAGCTGTAACACACCGTGTAGGAAAAACGTGAAGAAGTGGAGCTTGAGGTGAACTCTAGGTTCCCGAGGCCTGATTCTGGTCCAGCTTCCCGTGTGCTGTAGTGAAACTGACAGCGAGCCTCGAGGAGAGGCGCGGAGAGGATAAAAACATGCCGCTGGGTCACACTGACAGGTCGGCCTGGCTAAAGGGTGTGCTCATATACACAACTCTGGGACACCATTAACACCCATTTACAAAACACTACAGTGATGGTTATCGGCACATAAAAAACTCTCTATATGAAAACATACACAAAATAGATAAGAACTGCCATTTTTTCAGACTTTTAAAATCTATAATATAGTTGCCTTTAAGGAGTTTTTACCCCCGGTATCACAAACGACAATATTCTTTAACAATGTTCACCTAGGTTTTACTGTGCTGACATTTTTAACACTGCCACAACCTAGACCACTTTGTGGATTACGCTTACTGTACTGTACACAAGGCGATGAAGATTGATAGAAAACCACCAAGAGTTTTGCACAAAAATGTGACTCGTTAAAATCCAGAGAACAATTGTGTCACTTGATAGGCAGCAGCTACATGTAAGCTGTAAATATTACCTGCAATAAAAACACATTTTGCCATAAAGCACATACTGTGGCATTATCTGCTTCTGGCCTGGTACACAAAGCTCTATATTCTTCCTAATGAGGAATGGGGTTTGGCTGGCTTGACTCTCTCAGAAAAAGTGCACAGATATCTGACTCGTTAAAGTGCTTTGCAGGACTTGCTACTCTGACTTAGCTCCTACTGTGTACAACGAAGGCTCTGCCCCTTTGTCGCTGAGTTTGGCCTGCAGAGCCTTGTAGGCAAGCACAAGGAGAACTTCAAGATGACTGTGTTGGAACAGCATTATGCTGAGCAGTGGGAGGGTGGGTGTAAGGCTGAGAAGCACGGGGCCTGCTCTGACCAGCCCAGTGTGTTTGCAGGGAGTGCCCAAAGGAAAGGCCCGCGCCCAGGGCCTGGAGCCTCACAGTGGCCCTCAGAGTCAAAACTTCTTCCCAGCGCCCAGCTGAGGACGAACAGTGCAATAGAGACTTCACAGAGGAAGAAAGCGTTTGCCTTGCTATCTCTGTTGCTGTGTCCTCGCCTCCACGAAGGAATAGAAACAGAGCCCTCGCCCTCAGCCTGCCCATCCCACTCCCCTCTGCAGGCCGCTACCTGTGCCAGGCACCTCCCTGGTCCCAGGCCCTTCTCCCCCACAAGAGAGAAGCCAACAGCTCCTGTCGGCTCCAGCCCCCAGCCCTACCAAAATGTGACGCATCTTTCATTTCTTACCCCACCCTGTTTGACAGGGCAGGCACTGAGACTTGCTGGGCATCGATGTCTATGGGAGTGACCTAAGGCGCACACAGCACAACGCAGCTTCAGCCCTCGAAAGGAGTCCCAGGGGCTTGCATTGCTTTTATTGGTTTGTTTTTTTTTTTTCAAAACGAAGTGACAGTGGGAAGAAACAAGCTGCAAATTACTTCATCCCCCCCGACACTGTAAGAATTTCAGCACGATTAACAAACCCCTATAAGTGAATTAAGGTGAATTAAAATATAAAAGGTTAAAAATGCATCAGGAATTGTTCCTCTTATTTTTGCTCATAGGCCCAAACCTGTAAAGAATGTGAGCTGCTGAAATATCTCGAACTGTTGTGTATGATCGGCATGCAATCCACGCACAGCTCTACCAGCAGCGCTCCTCATGCACAGAACACCTGAACAAAGGGCACAGGTCCCTGTGAAGGAACTCTTACCCAACTTCTGCAGAAAGCTGTAGAACATTGTGCTTAGGCATACTATTTATGCTACTTCATAAATTAAAGTTCTGTCATAAGAAATGACTCAGCTACACTGCATTTATATTCTTGTGTCTGGAATGTCACTAGCACTACCTTTAGCAAAACTTCTTAAAACTTAAAATATGCACAAATATAAAAATCTTTGCAAATAGAAACATTTAATTATCTTCACACATTATAAATGCTCAAAGGTTCTAAAAATAAAAGCCTAATCATGTAAGATTAAAAGTATTTGATCTCACTTTTAAGATACATAATGCTTGGTAGTAGGTCCGGTATTTATAAGGTGTGGAATGTTTCCTTTATGTAAAGCAACCCTTTAGGAGGAAGACTTAAACCCAACTCTGCAGGTAGGAAAGGGGGTTGACAGCAAAGAAGCTGATATATTTTGCATCCTCATAACAAGTAGTGCCAATAAACAAGATGCTTGTGATTCAATCATTTTGCCTCAAGAAAAAGGGGCCAGGATGCAAAACTTCAGAGAACTGCTCTGAGAGAGACTGAACTTGTAGCGTGAGAAATAACCTAGTGCTACACACAGTTGAATGCCACTTCTGAGAATGTCCATGAAGCAGCTCTGGCAAAGAAAGATCTTCTGCTGCTAAAAAGCCCCAGCACTGCCTGCAAGAAAAAAAAACACGCTGATCTTGTGACAGCAATCTTCATGGGGACTTTGCTCTGGTTATGCCACCAAAATGCTGCTGTTTCCTCTACCTGGACGTGGAGGCAAGTGCTGGAACTGGGAGCGCAACCCGCTTCCATCAAGGGACCTGGGGCTCATGCTTTTGGGGGATCAGAGCCGTAAGTCCTTGTCCTGAAAAGCCAGGAAATACCTGCCTCAGTCTGTCTTTGTGTAGCATCCCAGCGTGCACAGGTTGGGCATGAAGCACCTATTCACATGCTGCTCTGGTAACAAACCTGCTCTGAAGAAGGGTCTCCCAACAGATATTTTTTGGTTTCAGAAAGAAACCAATTCACCCAGAACTTCATTCTTGTCTGTGACAAGCGTCCCTTTCTCTCATTTCAGGTATTGAACCTTTGTCGAGGCTCTGAAGTGGCAGCAGCCCAGTGGAAACGGTCTGAAACTGGTGCATTTGGGTAAGGGCCTGCAGAGCCAGTTGTTTCCAGCCACTGGTGCTTACAAGCCTGGGAATATTGTGCGCTTACAGAGAGGGAAGGGAAGCTTGGGATGCAGCCCTTTCACAGTCCATCAGAGGTTCAAAGTCGGTCTGCTCTTTGCAACGATTCACCGTTCCCTCTGTCTGCTATGCATTTCCCTTTTATTCCCAGCCAAGTTACAGAAGGATGCTCTAAAATATTTTCTTTCTAAAAATATTTCTTTGATTTACGAAGTAAAAAAGAAAATAACCCAAAATACATCCAATCACTGAATTCCAATAATTAGAGAGTAAGAAACCTCTCCTGTATAAGATCAGACAGCATAGCGTCATACTTCATGATTACAACAAAAACTCCACATATTATCCAATAAAAATAACTTAGTAACAAATGTCCAGTATCATTCTGACAGTTCTCTTACACTCAAAATATTTTTTCAATCCAAAAGGAGCCCACAAAGTGTATCTATAAAAGGTAGTGAACCCAACAATTTCTTTAATCCCTACACAATGAAAAAATAAATGTATTTTTACTAAGCAAATGGGGAGCAGCTTACAGGTAGAGGAGGTTTTCCACATTCATGAAGCAAAGGTTTCAGAGATAAGAATTTGAATTTTTTATGCTTTCAAACTCATACCTCTGAAGAATTAAAGCCATGGAAGGAAACAGGGCAAGGAAAAAAAATAACATTACACTTTTATGTAGCTGCATAGAATTCAATTTGCCAAGGCAAGCAATCACGGCAGGTGAATAAAATGCCATTAATATTTTCATTACCACATTAAAGGCAGCCAAGTTTATTTTTGTGCCTGACAGTTTCTTGACAATTTTGCAATGCTTCAGTAAGGCAATTAATATGAGATGTAGGCTTCTGCCCATCGCTAACATTTTTCTTTCGATCTGGAAAGACACTGGTTGACTAAGGGCGTTTGAAGGAAAAATTTGCTGGGATTCACTCACTCTGCAATAGGAAGATAAACTGAAGGCGATATGATTATTCATAAGCAAAAAGGCACAGGAGGAATGACCACTGTGCATTTAGCAGCAGAAAACCTCTCCCCTCCTTTTATTTCTTCCAGCTCACAACATTTTGTGTTTAAAACTAGGCACGAGCCCAAATGTAGACATGCAGAGAAGGAGAACAAAAATCGTTAATTTCCAACTGACTGTAGCCTCTCTGTTGTCTGTACCAATGTACAACACCAGCTCATTTGGACATGCGGCCACATCCTGGGTTCTGTTTCCTGCTCTCAGAATGTTGTTTTGGCAAACATGAACTATTGCAGTGTGTCCTTAAAGAGCAGCAGATGCGACACAACCTGGACAACAGACCCGTGCCACCCTAATGAGATACCACCTAGGTGATCGTGGCTCTCTACCGTTATCTCAAATGAATACAAATGAAATTCTGTTGGGATAAATTTGGACAATGTCCCCTCTGATAGATATAGGAGATATTTGTAGCTTTCACAATCATTTAATCCTTTTAAATGGCTACCATTGCAGCAGCACCTTTTATTGTGTGCCATACAAGAGCTGTCTGATAGGCTGCTATGAGATGGGGATCTGACCGATGCCAGCTGCTTTCTGACTAGTTACGACATTACTTTAACTCTTGTCAGTATTGAAGATAAGGACAACCACTGACCACCTAGGATACCCTTCTACATTCATCTGGCACAGTACATCATACAAAATACCTCGGCGTGGCGCGGGATTGCAAACATCTGGTTAATTCATATAATTGTGGAATTCAATCTCTTTTGGAAGCCATTGCTTTTAGTTATCAAGAAAACATGAGCATATTGAATTTCCTCCCAAGCGGAGCAGTTTTGAACATGAAGGCATTTTTAACTAGACAGTAGAAAGGAGAACCAGACCAGAAGCAGGGCAGTGAGGTCACCAGAGAGCTGCTTTTCCCCCAGAAGGCTTTTACATGATTAAATACATCAGCAGCTGAAAATTATTCCACATCAGAAGCATCATTGTCAGAAAGATGGTAATTACTTCCCTTCACCCGAATATATTCAATATACCTCCCTTCATCAGAATCTGACATACCACATGTACATAGCCTGCTTTCAAACAAAGATTCAATTTCCTCTAGTTTTTTCCCTTTAGTCTCAGGAAGGCAGCCATAGATGAAAAGGAGTCCCAGGCCAGCAAACCCTGCGTACAGGAAGAAGGCTCCTGCAATATGAAAGAACACTCACAGTCAGTGACAGAGCATCCCACCCCTCTGGGAAAGGCAGAAGCAGAGGCTGCAGATATCAAAGAGGTGCACAAAGGAGTGCAAGGGCTGGAGCTGCATCTGTAACACCATCAGCTGCTTGGCTAGGGTGTAGGAGAGCACTGCCTTACTACTTTGCAGTAGTCAATTTACGAAAGCGATTTTATTTACGATAATACTCGTCCTTTTATGGCAAGTCATTTTGCTGTTAGAATAAGCAGCAATTAAATTATTGCATACCCAATAAAAAAAAAAGTTGATTGGAAAGACAAGAGCTTTCTTAGTTATTCTTAACAGCACAGGAATCGCTAAGACTACTTCCCAAAAATGAGAAACTTCAGCAAAAAAGAAACAGCCAGGATTAAAATAATGCTTCAGACTCTCACATCTAATTATCACTTATCATTCCTCTGCAAAGACAACTGGCAGTGGGAAAGACCTCATTGCCCTTCACGTAATTAGGGGGAGCAAAGAAGGCACCAACAGCCCAACATTTACCTACCATTTGTTTCTAGACAGATGCCCCAAAAGAACAACAGCAGCAGCTGAAAAGCTCTGCACCAGTAATGATGTGAAGGTCACAACATCTTAATGCAATGTAAACAACTTGTAGCAGAGGGACTGAGCAGTAACCGGACCGGCTCCCCGCAGGCTCCAGCAGACAGGACTCAATTGACAGCTGGGAGCAGATCAGTAGTATCTTCAACTGTATGGTGTTTTGGCAAAGCCAGCTGATAGTGGGCTTGGATGCCATTATAAAATGGAAAATTGCAGATGCTGTCTTTCTAAGTGGGATATATCACCAAGCCAAAAGGGATTTTTTTCACCTTCCTTATTTTATGCAACTTTCTAGATTCTCTTTCAAGGGTAGAAAGAAGCGTTTCTTTGAAAGCAGGAGCAAGCTGCAGGCAGGTCATACCAGGTCCCTGGTCTTAATGGAACACAGTTAGCTGAGAACACTGCATCCACAGTTGCAGTTTCACAGTCAAACCAACTGAGACCTAGAATCTGAACAGCAGAAAATCAATGCTAGCGCTGTGTCCATGGACACACGCTGTTGCTTACCATAGTAGGTCAGATATTCAGCTGTATGCAGAAAGGTCAGTGACACCAGCACGTTGAAAACCCAGTTGACTCCAGATGAACACGCATTTCCTGTGCTTCTAGCCCACAGAGGGTAGATTTCAGAATTGACGGTCCAGGGCATGGGACCCATCCCTAAGAATTAAAAACAGATCAGTCTCAGTTTAATGGCTGAATTGAAGAGCAAGCTCAATGTGTAGCCTCACCATATATCATTTCACCTTTACAATTTCTTAAACTTCAATGTGAAAACAAACATTAGCTTACCAGGTGCAAAGAAAACCAAGTATAAAATAAGGCCCAGAAGTGCTGTCCAGGAGTATGGAGTGGGGCAGAAATTATATGCCCAAAACAAATCTTCCTTTTTGAATACGGTTTCATTTGAACACCTGAAAAATAACAGCAAAATTTAGTATTAAAGAATTTTCAGGGGAATGGATGACATCTCAAAATAAACATGGCATGAGGCTTCTTAGGGAAAGCTGACGAATGTGGAGTTAAGAGAGAAAAGCCCCACCCTGTTTTATCAAGATCCTTTGAGTCAAATCCTACATTTGGAGCTGAGCTTTTTCCTGAGCCTTATAGATAACATTGTGCGTGGCCTTAGGAAGAACACCCAGCAGCACATTCCTGAATTTAAGCACTTGGCTTGTATCTACTCCTTCAAATGAATTGTCTTTACCAGGCCAGCAGTCACACCAAAGTCAATGAGACCACTATAACATGGATATCACACAGTGCAACAAGAGGTGCAGCAGCAGGAATTTGAGCTGAAAATGCAAGGATTTAGGTCAAATGGAAGTTAGTCCTTAAGTCACTGATGAGCTGTATGCAGCACACTTTGGGTGTAATGGGTAAAGGCTGTGGGGCATGCCACAGCCACGTGACGTTGCAAGGAAAAGAGAAATAGACTTTCTTTTCTTTGCAGTGAAATAATTAAGGTCACAGCATGTCAAACTAGAAAGTAAAAAGAACGAGACGAGAGGTAACAGAGCCTGAGCTGCTAAAAGAAAAAGTGATTTTATTCCCAGAACTATGTAGAAATTGCATATTTCTAGGAATAGGCATAAAACCATATATTTGAGTGCCAACAAGATAATATATTTTAAAGGAATTCTGACAACTTCATCTTTTTGTAATACATCTTATTTTTGGAAATTAGCATTTGTTTAAAGGAACAACAAACCATTGCTGTAACTAGAGAAACTTCTCAGCTGCAATCACAGCAATTGCTACAGCTGAAAAAATGTGTACTTCTGGGAGTGTAGACAAGCAGAGAACACCCTTTCATATGCAAACCATGTTATTTACTTGAAGAGGAGAAGTCACAGAGCACTGAACATCTGTCTGGACTACAATTTCCAGATTAGCTGAGAACTTATGTGAAGGACAGGACCCTCTCGTCTGTAGGAAAACTAGAATGAACCCTGCATTGGGTGATAAATCAAAAAAAAGCAAGACAGGGAAGCAAAGACCACCACTGCAGCTGGCTTCCAAAGGCAAATTTCAAGCACACATTTCTTCTCTAAGTTTTCCGTTGCCAAACAACCATACAGCTCCTGGCTGAAGAGGAACACTGGTGAGCACCATGGTGCCCAATGGGTGATTCTGGGGTAGAAACAGTCCTGATGCTGGCAAGAATGTTGCAGCAAAACAACCTTTAAAGAAAGCAAAACATCACCATGAAGTCCCAAACTCAGTTTCAGGACATTTGGACATCCAGAATTCAAATACACTTAAAATAGAGAGGTTAATCCAAGAAATCCTGAAAAAATGTGTGTTTGAAACCACAGCCAAAGCCTTTCAGTGGCAGTGTTGGCTTGCCCCTACCTCACGTAGTGCACATAGATTCAGTTTTGGAGTGATTAATAATACTTGGAGAATAGAGTTCAGCCAAACAGCCCCCTGACAGATACGTCCCTCGAGCCTGAGATGCTGGCAGATGCCAAATCTGGTATTTTTGCCTTCTCTCAGAGTGAAGTCCTAGAGCCAGCCTTACCATTTTTTCACCTTGCTTCTCAGTACTGCCCAGGTTCCTTCTTACGGCACTTTGCTCTTTCATGGCCCTGCTCAGTGTCTCTTTTATGTCATGACAGCCAGGCAGGGATCATTCCCCATCAGCATCCACCCTGACATTCCCATGCTGCTCTGCAAATCTCTCACCGCATATGGGTCACATCAGATCCCAGACAGATTTCAGGTACAGAAGGCTGAACTGTGCTGGAGAACTATTCCTGTGTTTAAACCAGCAATTCCTTGTTAAGGAAATGGTGTTTGCGAGACTGATTACTTAATACCTGGAGAAGACATTGCCGCCTCGCATTCCACCTTCATAGCTGCCTGCTTCAGACTGGCATCGCTGTGAAATCGTGGCATTGCTCAGAGCCACACATTTGTACAAGTGCACATTTGCTTCTTGTGTTACTACTCTCATTTAATTCACAGGTGTTTGGTAATAAATACAAACTGATTAGCACGTTACAATGCCCTGATGCTGAAATTGGTTTCTCCAGTCAGGCCAGCCAGCTCTGCAGTTCCTCAAAGAGGAGCTTCATGCAGTGATGTGCTTGGTTAATTACCTCACATACACCTCTATCAGTGCCAACCAACCTGCTGATTCACAGCCACAGCCATGGGGAGGATGTGTCTCCCACCACCTTTCCCTACACAACGTCCATGTGGGAAATCCATGTAACTCTGAAGCCTCCTATTGCAGAAGATGCTGACCCTTGCCCTGCTCTCTAACTGAGAGGAAATCCTCTTGCAATCCACGAAGCAGATTCAGTATATTGAAACAGGAAAAATAGCACAGGAAACATAGATTTAACAGAAACCTTGCAATAATAAACTTCTGTGCTTTGCTTATCCTTCAGGAGTGAAACAGGATGGTGCACAGAATATAAGCAAAGACATCTGCATTTGCTGGGGTCTTGCAATTGCTGGATACGTACAATGATAACACTCCGACAAGGGCACATGTCTTGGGATGTAATCAGGTGCTGTCACTGTGCTAATTCTCTTGCTGCACTCCACTTCTACGAGAGCTGCTATCATGCTAAAGAATATATTATTAATTATTGTATAAGATAATATCAGATAGAATTCTGAATTTGGTCTAGGATAAAAGACCAAATAGGAATCTACAACGGAAAGCAGACAAGCAGCTACTGATCTCTTTGCTAGCTAAAAAGTACAGAGAAGGTTCCATGTAAAATAGCTTACAAGTGAAATTACGCAGTCATTGTCTTTTATGCCCTTCAGAAGCATCTTAAATGGATTTAGATCAAAAAATTCTAAAAGGTCAAAATTCCAATCTAATCAGATTATGGAAATAAATTACTGCTAAAGAAAATCACGAGTGTTATCATTCATGTTCTTAAGAAGCTCATTAGAGCAGGCTTATTTCCAAAGTACGCATCCTGCTCTGAGATAAATGTTAGCATTGGGTTCTGATGGTACAGACAGAATTCAGATCTAATTCTCAGTTGCACTAATCCACTGTTTCTTTGTTATAACAAGAGGAAAACTGCTTAACGACTGTTGTTATGTCAGACTTCTGTGTCTGGGTTCTCAAGACAATGATAACTGACAATTTATCAACTTAGTTTCTGGTGTAACATCAGTTCATGGGATTTGAAATATCACCACTAAAGTGATTTTAAAAGTCTCCTTGTGTAAAGTGCTGACTTTGATATCATGCCCATCAAACTGAGCAATATACAGTTATCCTCAGCTTATTGACTCAGCTTTCCACCGGAAGCCTGGGCATGGCAAGGACAGAGCAGCCAGCAGACCTCATTAGGAGTAGCTGCTGCCTGCAAGAGGAACATTTTCTGAGCGAGATGCCTGAAGACAACTAAAATTATTTATCCACAACCAATTACTGGTCCTGTGGAAGAGTCCATTCCTTAACATTTGCATTAGTTCTCACGGCTTCTTTGTTTCTGCTGAAGATCTTTATTTGTCCGAACAGACCCCTAGCTGTCTTTAGATTACTTACAGCAGAGAACTTAGTAAGGTATCAGCTTAATTGTACGTGTTGGTCAGACACGTAACTATACATATGGCAAGATGCTATCTGAAGTCTCAGTGTGTAACTCATTCCTCAAGGCAAACAGCAGATCAGCTACACAGCGACCAATATCTGAACCCATACTGAAACTTCCTCGAGGTTCCCAAGCTGCTGCCTGCTGTGCCTCAGAGAAGATGGGCCGTAAACCCGCATCTCTCTAAAGAAGTTTGCATCCACTGCTTTGACTTCGTAGTTGGCATGGAGAAATAACTCATCCATTGAACTGGATGTTGCTAAAAATACGCAGGTGGCATTCTTATGCCAGATGATGGCAGTTAAAAAAGTAATAAAACACATACGCACAAAAACCACAGAAGACAACAAACGCGTGCAACCTTGAAAAACGTATCCGTACCATTTTATGGTATTCACCTAGACACTGGTTAACCTTCATTGCATTTTGCACTTTGAGACATTTATTACAGCCTTTTGCTAAAACTAGTAAGGAGTTTAAGATATTAACATGCACTTTAAAGTCTGAGGAAGAACAGTTTACTACAAGAAAGCTCCGATCAAATGAGTTTGCACATGACAGAAGAACAGTTCTTATCACTCTGAAGGCCACTGCTACAGGATTCCTTAGTTACACATGTAGAGCTGTGAGATGCATCTTGAGCAGCTGGATAATAGCTGCAGTAATTGCCGCTGTCCAAAATATCTGAAAACTCTTAAACTGAAGAAACAAAATTAATTAATTTCTTTATGCAATGCATTCCATGCCCGGTGAGTTTACGAGAGCTACTAGAATGAGCACAATGCCAACAGGAGAGTGTTCTCCTCGGGCTGAATGGCTGGCGCTTCTTGTTCTGCATCTGGGAAACTGAAAGCACATAGTGAAAGAAACTAAAAATGTAATATAGGAAGCTTGGTTGCTTTGCCCATTCCAGAGCCAAAGAGTTTACAGAAGCTTGTAGGGTAAGAATTTGTACCCTTTTACCCTAATAAGGGTAATAAGGGTAATTCTAATAAGAATTTTACCCTACATGCTGTAGGGTAAGAATTTCTAATACCGTTTTACATTTAAACAGACATTTCTTACAGAACTGTTTGGAGACAGCCGCTAACAGATATAGAAATTATCATCAGTTATTCACATTACACAACTTTTTCTTTATTGGCTGTTATCTTCTGATCCTTCTTTTATCTTCTTTCTTACAGAAGTGATCGAGACCCTACAGACAACTAAAATCTAAAACCAATCATAATGAATTTTTTACTATATATCATAAGATTGTTACATGAATAAATTACTTAGTATTTCATGTACCTAAGCACAAGACTTTGCCGAAACAACTCTTTTACAGAAATGTCTCTAGCACAGCTCCCTTCCATCACGCCTCTCAGTCTTGTCAGAAAGCACACCTGCATGACATTCAGCACTCTGCTCTGATTTACCTCTGTTCCAGAACATCTGGTCACAGGAGCACATCCTTTTCATACATACATATATGAATAAAAGTCTTTAAAGAGTTTTAAAGGCTTGTATTTTCCCTAACTGTTCCTATCCCTTCAAAGGCCAACTTGCTGCTCCTTTTGGCTTCTTTCCCACACTGCTGATGTCTCCTGAGCTCTACTGGCCTCCTGCTGGTCGCTGGCTGCAATTGTCCCACTCTGCTGACATGCTACAGATGCTTCAAGCTTCCTTTTTTATTCTATCTACCAGGAAGAGAGAGAGACAACCCCCTGCTACCTACCACAATGCTGCTGGATATGCTCCCTCCTCGGCTTCTGTGTTCTCCTCACCTCAAGATATGGATACAAACAGGACCAGGCAGAATAGTCTGTACCTGAGGTTAAAGCCCTCCCATTAGATTTCAGCAGCTGGTAGCACTCATTAAGTGCACCTGTAAGCCAGCCTCCTATATAGCACACTTAGGAACCATGAAGACAAATATGCAAATGCCTTTTTGTTTGTTATGAGATCTTAACCGCACCACACATGCATGAACTTCTCTTTCTTCCCAACTGTTTTTCTACTATTTAAAAGTACCAGATGGTAATAAATATGACATACTTGTGCTCCACAGAGTGCCCCATCCTCATCCTAATTCTGATCTCAACTGGACACAGTTTATTACAGTACGAATTAAAATTAACTTGCAATAATTAAATTGTATGATCTCATAATTCTGTCATAAGCAAATCATAAATAATTTAAAAACTGTATTAATAATGAATAAACTTGTGGGGGCTCAAACAACAACTACGAAAAATAATCATGATCTGTTCACTTACATGACCTGTAGTCATGCCTACAGAATTTTAACGGACAGAATTCAAATGCAAACCTTATCAAAATGCAAACTCTAAATTAGTTTTGGATATAAGCATTTTAGCTTAACGTTACGGTCCTTCATGCATTTCTGCCTATGCTTATTTCAATGACTTTAATCAATATGCAGTAGGTGAGAGTTTCAAAAAAACGTATGTGGTACTTCTTAACATCACACACTTTCAGGTACGTAATATGTAGCTGATGGTATGAAATTAGCTGTTTGGTTAAGAGGTAAAAATGAAGGAAAATGGCATATCTATTTCATTTTCTTAAAGAAAAGCTTCAAAATTGCCCTGGCTTTCAGAAAAATGAAATGAGAGAAAAAAGAAAGGAACAGAAAGATCATAAAACAACTTTTGTTTTTTTTAAGACTTTTTTTGCCTTTTTTTTTCAGAAAACGATGATAAAAATGTTTAAATATATATAGTTACAGACAATGAGGACTTTATAATAATACTTTAAATATAAAACTCATATATTTAACTATATTGCTGCACAGTCTGCGCACAGAGAGATCTAATCTATAACCATACGTATCCAAGTTTAAGACCTAAACAGCAGGCAGAAGGCTTGGGTAACACCCCGCTAAGGGAGTCACAGGTTGAAATCATAGCTGTGAAAATGAGACGCGGTATTCTCAAGTTAGGAAGCCATGACACAAACGTGTTGCTACATGTAGCCAGAAGTCAGCTTTGAAGAAGGTTTGAAGATGTAAAATTCAGCGATACGTACAGCACGGAGAGATGATCCTAAGATGGAGAATCAAATGGCAGTATACACAATAAGTAAATAAGAGGATAATCTGGTAATTATTTATGGATAGATTCTTGATAACAGTTAGTACATTTAAAGATGGTTTTCCCTGTAGACACGCAGAGATATGTTTTTGTTTCTTTAAAATATATACATTCTGAAGAGCTTTTTCCCAATGTTATGACTCACTTATTAGCTTGATATGTTGATATTTAGCTGCAGAAAATATTTCTCCAAAATATCAGAGAAAGCTTCACTGACAATGAATGTCATACAAGGTCAACGTTTCAGAAAGGTAACAAGAAGCAAAGCCCACACCTGCTAAATGCTTTCCTGAGAAGACAAAATAACGTATTTTTGCAACTTTAAAGACCAATCTGTAATATAATATTTCAAGCTACCAAAGAGTGCAAAAACGAAACAGAAGAATGCACTATTTCACGTATTGCTGAGAAGGCAAGAGAGGGCAATGGAACATTTTTGCTCTTTTGTCCTCTCGTGGTTGTACTCTAAGGATTTACGTCACTTACATCTGTGTACTTTAAAGACTATGACCTTTTGTAATTTTTCTTGCTTTTTCATTTATAGAATGTTCTCAAAACTTTACAGAAAATCACTAAACTATCTGGCAGTCCCTACTGAAATAAACGCATATAAACGTTGGTTTTGTCCCATTTATTGACACATTCTCCTGCTACAGTTTCTGCATCTGCAAAAGATTTTGCCTGCTGGTCCACCAGAATTTTACCACTCACCACAAAACGCTGTTTGTCCACGTCCTTGAACAACTCTACTAATCCAAATCCTTTATTGCTCCATTAAGATAGATTCCACTGTTCCTCGCAACTTCCAAACTAATGATGGGCATGAGGACTTCAACCACTATATAAACATAGAAGTGTGCTTCAGCACAGTGCCATAGGCAAGTTATGAAGCTATGGGGATACCACCACCTCTCTATGCAGCCTGTTCCATTGCTGGACCATTCTCTCCATGAAGAAATTCATCACAAGTCCCCCTCAGCATAAGTTGAGACTGTTTCCTCATGTCCTATCAGACACTCACCTCACTATAACCTCCTTTCAGGCAAGTATAGAAAGCGATGAAATCTCCCCTCAGCTGCCACCTTTTCTCCAGACTAAACAACTCCAATTCCTCCAGCTGCTCCTTAAAACTCTTGTTTTCTAGTTCCTTCATCAGCTTGAGCATCTCTATCACAGAATCACAGAATTGTGGGGGCTGGAAGGGGTCTCTAGAGATCACTGAGTCCAACCGTCTGCAAAGCAGGCTCCCTAGATCAGATTGCACAGGTAGGCATCCTCGCGGGTCTTGAACGTCTCCAGAGAAGGAGACTCCACAGCCTCTCTGGGCAGTCTGTTACAGTGCTCCGTCACCCTCACTGTGAAGAAGTTCTTATGCACATTTGTGTGGCACTTCCTATGCTTCAGTTTGTGGCCATTTCCCCTTGTCCTATCGCCACACACCACTGAAAAGAGTCTGGCCTTATACCTTTGCCTCCCACACCTTAGATATTTATAAATATTGATCAGATCCCCTCTGAGTCTTCTTTTCTCAAGGCTGAACAGACTCAGGTCACTCAGCTTTTCCTCATAACAGAGGTGCTCCAGGCCCTTTATCATCTTTGTGGCCCTCCACTGGACTCTTTCCAGGAGATCCCTGTCTTTTTTTGTACTGGGGAGCCCAGAACTGGGCACAGTACTCCAGGTGAGGCCTGACCAGGGCAGAGCAGAGGGGGACAATCACCTCCCTTGACCTGCTGGCCACGCTTTTTTAATGCACCCCAGGATGCCATTGGCCTTCTTGGCCACAAGGGCACACTGCTGGCTCATGGGCAACCTGTCATCCACCAGGACTCCCAGGTCCCTCTGTGCAGAGCTCCTCTCCAGCATGTCAACCTCCAACCTGTACTGATGCATGCGGTTATTCCTCCCTAGGTGCAAGACTCCACACTTGCTCTTGTTAAACCTCATCTGGTTCCTCTCTGCCCAACTCTCCAGCCTGTCCAGGTCAATATTCTTCTTGTAGTGAGGGACCCTGAACTGAACTCAGTACTCAAGGTGCAGCCTCATCAGTGCACCACACAAGGTGACAGTCACTTTCCCAGTCCTGCTGCTACACAACTTCTGATGCAGGTCAGGATACCACTGGCCTTCTTGGCCACCTGGGCACACTGGTGGCTCTCGTTCAGCCAGCTGCCAACCAACACCCTCAGGTCCTATTCTGCTGAGCATCCTTCCAGCCACTCTTCCCCGAGCCTGTACTTTCACATGGGGTTTTTATGACCAAAGTGCAGGATCCAGATACTTAGTTGCTGATATTTCACAAATTTTAGATGCAACAATCATTGAATAGACAACATTTTTAGTATTAATAACTGAAGCATAAAGTTGTCTGTGCACTAGAAGAGCAAAAAGGTGTGGAGGCAGTCTGGAGACCATGTGAACTGGTTTTATATGTTTTTGGGAGAGGAGGGAATATAGAAAGAGCTCCGTATGGAACTACTGAAAGAAATAGGGTCAGAGAGCTCAATAATTTCTGGTTTCTGCTTCCAGATGTAAAAGCATTTAGTCTTTCTGACTGCATCACTTCATATCATTAATATTTAATAATTAAATTATGGAAATAAATTGGTTTGAGGATAAGGATGTCAAACACAGCATTTTAGAATTGCATGCAAATTTACTATCAAATAAATCTCTACACAATGTTTAATCTCATTTGATTATTTTTTTAATCTGATTTTACATTTAATTAACTAAATAATTAGCATTTTAAAGATCTTCTGGTTACAAGACAAATATGAACCAGCTGTGTATTCACTGCAGAAGCATTGGTTCCCTCAACGGCAGCCAGCAGACCTGAAGGCGGCCAGCAGCCCCTCATTCCTACTTCCCATGAAGACAGGCTGCCTCAGTGATCTGAGCTGTAAGGGCTGAGAGCAGGGCCCAGCTCTGATTTTAGAAGAGAGGAGGGAGAGCAGAAGGGTTTTTGATCTCTGTTCACAAAGGTTATACTTTAATATTAATAAAAATATCAAAAGCAATGAAATATTCTCTTAAAACTTTTCCTTCAAAATATTAACAGAATAGTGTGCAAGAATTGCTGGCATGATGGAACAAAGTCTATTCTATAAAATATAGGCTAAGCCAGCTGCAAAGAAGGAACTATATGGACCAGCATCTTTTACTCCATTAGTCAAGGAAATACAAGAGAGATCGAGGTTAATATCTTAGACATCGGAAGTTGAGTACGATAAATTCTATCCATGCTTCTTGGTCTTACACTTACAAGTAACCTTCGTTCATGCAATGTGCTATTCACACTGTATCAGTACCGTCATTAGTATTGCCCAAATGAATGTCATCAACATCTCAAAGGCATCGCTTCAGTTAAGAGTTGCCAAAAGTAATTCTAAGACCAAAGACACAGAAAGCCAGGATGCTGTTGTAACGTAGAGTGATAGTGACTTAGCACAGATATTGACGGCAAGTTCCCCTCTGAATGAAGTAGGTTCTATTGCAGTGTTATCATCTTGTTTTTCCGAATGCTTCCAAAATATTCCATAAGGCAATAAAAAAACCCACCAAAACACAGAATTCAATTGTTTCCTGTTAGTTATCAAATTAGTAGAGAATGGCAAGACTTTGTAGTTAAAAAATAATATTAAAAAATCCTGCCCTAAGCCCACAGATGGGAAATGCTGAGTTACAGATGTGGCACTGAATGGTAAGCATTACAGATTCAATTCCTAATCCAAATGAAATATTTTCAAAGTTTCAGTCCTCAAGTCACAGCCAGGTGAACTGCAGCACAAGTGCCGGGCGGGAGCCCTGTGCCAGCCCTGCTGCTGCAGGCATGCCGCTGCAATCCCAGCACCACTTTGTCCTGCCTACACTGCCCAGCTGTTGCTGCATCTTACAGCCTGCAGAAGTGAGCCTGCACAGAAAATCATTTTCCATAGGGCTTGTAAAACCTCAGACTCACGTTCACAATTCAACTGGAACTTAAGAGAGAATTTTATCTATCATCTGAAGTTTTGCCGAAATCAAAAGCAAAGTAGATAGGTAAAAATACTTCTTTGAGTTTGCTCTTTTGTTGAATCTGAGCTGAGGAACAGTAAGGACAAAGAGCTTAAAACACTTATCAGTATTGCACGTATGAGCATGCCTTTTTTAGCACGTTCCAGCTCTGTTTCATTTCTAGATATTGATATCTATACAGATAAATTATATGTTAATAGTTCTAGTAATAACACTTTATCCAACTTCCAGCTGAAGTACTGAGCTGTTACACTCAATTTCTGTAACTGTAATTTAGACACAAATAGTACATTTTAACTACTATCAGCAGCAATGTCTGCCATTACAATCAAAATCCATCTAAATCTGAGACTTGGGGTTCATTTTCTAAAATAAATCATGGAAGAGTAA
This sequence comes from Numida meleagris, assembly GCF_002078875.1. Lineage (NCBI taxonomy): Eukaryota > Metazoa > Chordata > Aves > Galliformes > Numididae > Numida > Numida meleagris. The sequence goes on along the minus strand of NC_034409.1, from coordinate 15,063,532 downwards.
GCTTTTCCCTGGTTCCAGTAGGTGGCATTGTCTTTGCTCTAAAGAGAAAATGCAGCTTCAGAAGGTAAAAGCATCGGCACATCCCTTCCTCACAGGGTATTGGGGAGGGTCTCAATGAAATTCACAAACAGAGCTCTACGATGTATGATTCCTCAGCTTTCAGTCCTGGTAAATGCTCTGGAAATCATTAATTTTCAGCCTGCAAATGGAACCCCAAGGGTATTTTAAAAATGCCTAAAGACCACTTATAACAAGGTAATTATTTCACACTGGATTTGTGAGAGCAATCACTTGGCACACAGCATCACTCTGCTGACCTATGAGTGCAGGCACAACACCTACAGAAAATGTGGGGAATTTTATGAAGTACAGAAATGATAAAAGGTTACATTATCTCCAGCTTATGAGGTTCACAAACGTCACATACCAAGGCCTTCATTATTACTTGAAACTCAAAGTATGGAATCTGGGAGAACTTAGCAGTGTGGTTTTTCACAACGGTTGTTTTACCAAGAAAATGTGCTGAATGGGTATATACATCACCTGAAGCTCAAGTCTTAAGAACTAAATAATCAAGCAGAACCACAGGCAGTGGAGGAAAGCCACAGAGAAAGAAATCCGTATGTCCCACATGCCAGAAGTGTCCCAAGTGCCACTGCTCAGCAGCACACCCTGTGCTCTTGCAGGCTGCCCGCTTCTGAGCTGTATTAACAGGAACGTTGGGTTAAAGTAAGGTCACGGCTTTAAATCAAAAGAATCGATAATTCTAGCTCGTCTTGTACTGCTGAAGGACTGATGTTACTGCCTCCATCCTCAAGGAAATGGACCGCACATGCAGACAGTGCACACAATAATTTATACAAATTAAATTCATTAATCATACAGAATTATTCAACAGTTCTAATGCAGAAATGTGCTAATTTATTTTCCCTCCAGAAGAAAACATAAACAAACAAAAACATCCTCTCAAAAAGCTTTCACCCTTTTAGGAAGGAAAGATATCACTATTTCAATTTGTCAGACGATGTGATTACTGAAGAATTGCTTATTATGGAAAAAAAAGTGGGTAAAATATGGGCTTTAGATGCTGGTAAAGGTACAAACTCCTGCGAGCAGAACTGGGTTTGATCCTGCTGAATGTTCTTTATCAATACAAATCCCCAGGAACATCCATCTTTAGAAGACTTTTTCAAGGGAAGGGGGAGGAGAAGGGAAATTTCAATTTATTAATTCTTTTCAGAGTGTAAGAACCTAAAAAAACTGCTCAGATAGTTTTCACTGAGGATTTTCATTTAAATCTGAAATTCAGACTCAATAGTGAATATACATGAAAAACCTCAACTGACAATATTCCTTTCTCAGAAATAGAAATGCACAGGCTTCAAAATAGGAAGCAGTCCCTGGTGCACCCGCTCCCAGGGAGAGGAGGAAATTCCCAGCCCACTCCAGCAGCAGCTCCTGCTGTGCTCCCAGGAGAGGCAGCAGGGAGAGGCAGAGGCTTTCCCATCTGTCCCTAAAAAGACCAGCAGCTCAAGAAGGTAATTAGCAGCAGACTTCTATGGGCAATGAAAGACTCTTTTCTCCGATGTACATTTTGTAAGAGTGAGAAAGCAGCTGCAGGAGCTGTCCACCCACTCTAAACACCTTCACAAGAGACTGGTGATTCTCTCATACACTTTGGCATTCTTTTCCTTTCCTTTCCTAGCTGCCTCCTTTGTCAACCAAAAATTTTTTAAGTGGGAAACAAGATTATTTTCCTCTAGTCCATCCCCAGCTGACAAGGGGATGACTAGAACAAGGAGAATGCTTTCTACTTCAACAGGAAGTTAGCAGCATCTTCTTCCTTGGACCGCTTTCAAGTGATGAAGAGTACTGACTCAAACATTTCTCCACTGAAATAATTCTAACACTTCCTTAATGACATCAGACAGCATTTCAGAATGCTTTAGCTCAAGGGCCACCTTTGCTTTTCTATTCCAGTTACCTCAGTGCTATACCATTTGAAGTAGTTGTTACAGCAGGTAACCCAAACAGATGTCAGCAGCTGCCTCTTCATTATTCTCTTTCAGAATGCCTTTATAAATAGTAATGTAGACTGAGATCTGGAAGCAGGGTTCATCATCAAAGAGCAATATATGCAAGCAGGTAGAGAACAAACGTACAAACGACATTTCAAACTAAGCAGACCTGCTTATAAATCCTACTTTGTGCTGATGTCTCCAACAAATACATTGTCTTGAGCATATAAACTTAACATTTCCAGGATCAGAACATATTCACTTCAGAACTGACTAGGCATATATTTTGTCCTCCTCTCATGTATCCAGAATTTGTCATTGGTTGAGCAGATGTAATGAGTTAGAGCTATTAATAGTAATTCCCAATTAATTACTCTAAAGGAACATAAACAGTTTCAGTTTAGATTACTGTGTCGCTCTGCTTATTATTTTAGACCAATACGGATATGATATGTAAAGGACATTAATTGTTCAGGCATTAGATTCAGTCAAAAATCATAAAATAAAATTATAAAAAATGTTTTCCCACCCTGCACATTAAAAAGAATCATCAAGAGACTATAACTTCTATTAGGATTTCAACAAAATTGCACCTCCATTTAAATTATTTAAGTACCATATATTTAAAAGTTTAAAGAGATCTGATTAAAGTTACCGGGCCCACCATGTAATAATTCCATTTTAAAAGATCTGAAAAACATGACGCCTCAAGGATTTGAGGGGGAAGAGTGTCTGAAAGGATCAGAACATTAAAATTACACTCATTTTGCTACTTAATCCTGCATCACCAAGAGCACACGCTTCATCTGTGGCTGACACAATACTCTGCATCACTCTGTCCCTCTGTTCTTCCAACTTGCCCTTACCCATCAGCATTTAAAATAAGCACATGGGATTTCTGAAGTTCCTCCCCCGCCTCCCCAGCTCTCAAGAATCACACCTCTGTGCGTCACATAACCACAATGATTACGCTAATATCCTCCTCTCAGGAAAGACCTAGTTCTTAGATTTTACACTGACAAAGACTGTAATCAATTTCAGTGCTCTCATTCATTTCTGTTTCCACACACCTCACTACCTTATATTAGATGTTATTACACTGAACGATATCCTCCTAATCAAAGAGGACAAGGAGCACTGTGAGCTCCCTGCTGGTCCAGGTTTCCATCCTCACGGGCAAGTGGTGAATGTAATCAGAATGAAATTGTATTCAAAACTGCAAATATTTTGTTTCTCTTTCCTAAAAGATATCTGGAGGGAGAGGGGAGATTTCGTGTTACACTTCCCAGTGCAGACATAAATATTTCAATTCAGTAAACATTTAGCGTAGTTCAGAAAGAAATTTTGCTATGAATAAAAGTAACTCTTCTGAGTGATGTTTATGTATACACAGATGTAAATATTCTGTAGATCTAACCAGTTTTCTAAATAAATTTATTCTCTCTGTTACACTTCTGCTTCACAAATGTGAGAACTATATGCCTATGCATCATCTTTATCAATATGAATACTTAGTAAGAGAAATACCAGTTTATCTTCTAATTGTTGGTGAATTTAGTAACACTGTTCCATAGAAGCCCTTGTAGAAAGATTCCAGATAATCATTTCAGCAATAAAATCCTTCCTACACCATGGAACAAGCAGTGTCTACATGTGGACAGTGGAAGTCTTCATCCTTGGAGAGCAGCCTGGTGCCAGCCTGCTGATGGGCACAGGGGAGGGTTTGTAACACTGTGCCCTGCAAAGCACTGAAAACAGGTTCTCGGGCTTTAATGACAGGAGGACGCACACATTTTTTCGTATTAATAAAGCAGTCACAGCAACTTGCACACATGCACTTGTCTCTGCAACAGCATCTTCAAAGGGAGTGGCTTGCAAAACAAACGTAAGGAACTTACTTATGTCTCTACTTATAAGCAGCAAACAGGACCCAACATTTCTAGAAAAAAAATAATGTTGCTACCAAGAAAAAAGCATTCTAATAACTTCTAACAGTCTCATCTGCTATGGATTAGACAATGGGAAGCATAGTGTGGATTTAAAATTCTCTGGAATATTTACAAGGCAGTGACAGACACCAGCACATCCCCCACTGGACATAAACCAGGCCATTGTCTGAGAACCCAGCTAACAAACTTCTCATTTTTTTTTTAAATGCTGGAATCTATTTAGCATCCAGGCTCAGATGCTGAGGCTGCTAGGCACATTCCTACAGTGGGAACTCTCTTGGAACTGGGAGCAGGAGTTCAGTGGCCAAAGGACCTGCAATGCGTGATTTAAACTCAGCTTTCCCCAGAACTCTAAGCTACAGTAACACAAACTCTGATGGACACAAGCATCAGGCACAGAGTGACATGCAGCATCTGCATGCACGCTTTCTACATGAAAGGGAAGAGCTCAAGAGAGCAGCGGCCACCAGACAGCGAAAGGCTTTGCAAAAGCAGAGCTCTGCTTCCTTTCATACCTAATGCCCTTGGAAGGCGGAATGCTGCTTTATATTTACAAAAACAGGAGGTTTGCTAGCTTCCCACACATTAATAACAATTGTGTATGTTTGTTTTTTTTTTTTATCTTTTGAGATAACATACTTGTCTGTTTCCCTGCCTTCTGAAGCATGTAAACTTTTGCCCTAACTTAGAGTTATAAATATTCTGTGAATGTTCTATTGGGTTGCTGGAAGTCTAAATCTACTAGCGATTGTAGCCATGTTTGTTGGATAAAACCAGTTTACTGCAGTTTACAGCACTGCTGTTCCATTAAGGGAAGGAACTGTCCTGCTCTGGGAGCGCAGCCTCACCTTGAGCACTGGGAACAGTTTTGGGGTGCACAATTACGAAGGATATAAAACTATTAGAGAGCATTCAAAGGAGAGCAACAAAGATGAGAAAGGGTCTAGTGTGTGAGGAGCAGCTGAGGTCCCTGGGTTTGCTCAGCCCAGAGCAGAGGAGCTGAGGGGAGGCCTCATGGCGGCTACAGCTCCTCACAGGGAGCGGAGGGGCAGCGCTGAGCTCTGCTCTCTGTGACAGCGACAGGGCCCGAGGGAACGGCATGGAGCTGTGTCAGGGGAGGGTCGGGGGGTTAGAGAGAGGTTCTGCACCAGAGGGCGGTGGGCATGGAAGAGGCTGCCCGGGGCAGCAGGCATGGCCCTGAGCTGCTGGAATTCATCCAGCAAGAGTTCGGTGGTCTCAGAAATACAGTTTGATTTTTGGGTGGTGCTGTGTGGAGCCAGGAGCTGGACTCAATTGTCCTTGTGAGTCCCTTCCAACTCATAATGTTCTATGATTCTATGATTCTCCATCAGCCATTAAACTCCCATGGCAGGAAGATGTTCCTCTAATGAAGTTAATAAAAATGGCAGAAGAAAGCAAATCACTTAGCTCCTCTCCTTTATAGATTTCTGCTACCAGTTGTACTCCTCGAGGGACTGTGGAGACCTGCCAGCTAATTTTGTGGACAGGATGGCTTCTAGACTTGCCTCTGATCTGCAAATGATGTTATTATTTCTTCATTATTGTCTGCTGTTTAAAATCAGCATCTTTCTCCCAAGAGGGAGATTGCTCAGAGTTGCTTGTGAGAGCCGTTTAGCTCGCAGGGGTGGGCCTGCTGTGGTCCTACAATATACCTGTGTCAGGGTTAATGTCACGTCAAGGCACTATTAGGACCTCCTTTCCTTCCACGGTTATTCATTCAACTGTAAGAATACTAATGCAATTTAAAGTTTCTTCCAGAGCGCTGTTGGCTGGCCTTCAGGGTTATTGTAATTATATGGAGAGAGATTTCAAGGTTTCTGAGAGCACTGGGGTAGTAATTGCCGTTGTGGGGAAGGACTAGGTTTTCAGTTACACTAGAGAAGCGCAGAATTGAAAGCAATTGCCTCCACATTCAGCACTAAGTACTGACTCTGCCCATGACCTCTGCCATGCCATCCGAGCTGCATATTGGAACTTTCCCATCACATTCCCATCTGTGAAACTGAGATAATGCTTTTTATCAGCTTTGTGGGGATTTTATAATTCAGTGTTCCTGAAGAGCACAGAACTGCCAGCTACAAAACTTTCTCAGGGCTTGGAAAACAGAATTCCAGCAGAGAACCCTCAAAATGCACTGAAAGAGAAGACACTGCTCTTCTTCTTTTATTATAAAATGAATAATTTAAGAATATTCTCACTTGCTGTCTTGAAACCATCTTTTACATGTCCCTGGGCAGAGCTGGAGGCAGCACGGTTTGCATGCCAGCCGCTGTTTGTTAACCGGTTCAGTAACACCGTGGGCTGTGAGGCACTGGCTGTGCCGGCATGGTAGACAAGATGCTCCTCTGCGTGTTATCCCAGTATTAGAATCAGGCTTATGCAACTGATTAATAACAAAAGCAATCTATTTTCTCTGCCTTACATGTATGATCTTGCAAGTGTACCCAGTGTGCATTACCTGTGCTGCTCTGAGGCTGGACTTGGATTTAGTTTAAATTATTCTTGCACTATTTCCATGGCATTCTCCCTCTCCTGGGGCCACTGCTGGCTGCAAAGTTCCCTATATTCAAAAGAACCAAAATGCTATATTCTTCTTGAAAAACATTTGGATGGTTTAATTGTCTGCCTAGGTTCCTATGACAACCACAGCAACACAAACAGCCTTCCTGGCAACCACAGGAGACCGAAATCTCTGCTCTCTCCCCTCCCCTCCTCCTCATAACTTCTCAATTTAGAACACACAGTAACTGAATAAATATGACTAGCAAAAAAAAAAAAAAGAAGTGGTGTCTAGTATACAAGGCTTGCACTGGGGAAACCTCTTGCAAATGAAAATGTATTACTGTATTTTAAGATAACAGTCAAAACATTGCCTGTTATGTCAGTGTTATCAAAGTACCTTGGGATCAACTGTGAAGAGCAGTGCAGAGCTATAAAGATACAGACAGGAGGGGTTTCTCTGTCAGCTCATGAGGTTGTGGCGAGCTGTTAAAAATGTTTGACAAGATCTCTCCTTGTGCCTCACAGAACCCCTCACCTGGCTAGCAGGCTATGCATCACAAATAGATTCACAAGTCAGAGCTGCTGGGATTATGGTGGCTGCAGAGACATGTGGCTGCACACAAATCGTGTGGTGTGACCATATGCACCCCTCTATGTCTGCAGCTCACATCTTTCCAGCAGGAAAAGCATAAACAAAACAAGAGCACAGCAGCACAGAAACACTGCGTGGTACAATCAATGCAAGCACAGCAGAAGCCATTTCTCTGAAACTCCAGCATCACGGAATATGGCCAGCACTGCTGCCCCAGCAAACTAAGGTCCAGCAGATCCCAGACAATGTAGCCTGTGTCTTCTTTCTCCTCTAAGCAAAATTTCTGGCCCAAAAAAAAAAAAAGGCCAGAATTAAGTCCGGAGGTTTTAAGACCCTTAAACCCATTCAGCCAATACTGGATGGCATTAAACCATCAAAGCACACAGGAGTTACAAAGAGGCTGTGTGTGATACTCATGTTTAGTGGATGTTCACAACTCACAAAATTGTCTTTAAAGCCATTAAACTAGTTTCTGATTGTAAAAATACCATATATCTTTTAAATACTCGTCACTGTAAATCTAGCTTGTGACAACATAACTGTGAAACAAAGGGACTGCAATTCCTAGCACAAGCACAGCTATGATTTCTTCACCAGTGTGGTTGGTCTCCCTTAAGCACCCATCCTCCCTACACTGGCAGAACGATACAGACGGCTCCTGCCACTCCGAGCAACTGGAAGTGTAACTATACAGGTTTCACCACAGCAATCCTCTTGGTTGGAGAGGAAATCCTCCCCATGGGACCAGTTTTGCTGTGAAGCAGACTCAGCATTTGAGGAACCAGAGGTAAGAAATATATGATGTGAACCGTTGGAAGCCACAATTCTGTAGTAATTCCCTCCAAACTATTATGCAGAAGTACATGTATGTGCAAGGAGGGGAGATGCATGCCAGTCCCACAGGATATGTAACAGAAGGCAGCACCTGGTGTTCTACAGCTTGAATGACCAGATTGTAGAAAACTTCCTGATTATGCAGACCAGGTGGAGACAAGATTAGAAATTAATGAATGAAACACTAGAAATGGGGACGCGCACACAATCTTTGGAAAAAGAAATGTAGTTGTTTCACTGGATTTCTTTCTTAAGGCAGGAAATTCACTCTAATGACTATCACTGTAACAAATTTAAAACTTGAATTTTTGCTTTAAAGATTTTGAACAGGATCATTATGCTATGAAACTATTGTACAATATATAAATATTGTATTCTGCAATTTGAACTTGAAATATTTCTTTCTTCTTGTCTAATTTGCTCCAGTAGCCTGTACAAGGAGCGCTGTGTGAGACTGAATCACGAATGTAAAAGGATTACCAATACCTATGTTTTCTACATGCCATGTAATAAAACTATCTAATAAAGTTTATCTACCAACTATACATTACAAATTTATGTTTCCATTTATGTCTTACTGTGTGCTTTTATCATTTTCCTAAATACAGAATAGTACTTAAAATTACAGTATATACGAAATTAATGTTGACTCAAAATATGAAGGCCCCTTGCTGCATCTGGAATGAGTCACTAGGCATAACATCCTAATAGTATTGAAATCAAAAGGAGGACAGTTTTAGAGCCATTTTAAATTAATGATTTTACGATCAGTTGATATCTTCATATCTTCCAAACTCTGTCCAGTATGACTTGCTACCACTTATACATTTGGATTTAATTTCTGAGAAATACACGTGAACAAAAAAAGAAGACCAAACCACCACATAAAATTTTGCATATTTCCCAAGTATGTTTATGGTGTGCAGGTAGCATAGATAAGCTACGGTAAGAGGGTTTTATCAGCAGTAATTACACACTTATCAGCAGTAATTATGTTATCCTCTTGTGCCATTGAACCATTCCTCATTATAAGCCTAGCTGTGGTAATTTTTCAAGTGTTGATAAAGCCCTTCCAGGACTTTATTCCACCTCTTGAAGTCACTCCTTAAGAACAGTCAATACTTCAGCAAACTTGGGAAGTGCTGTGACTTCATAGGGAATCTTTGTGCTGCTTAAGAAAAAGAGGTGTGATGTATTTTGCACATCACTGGGTATTTTGCAGTTATGTTGGGTCTTTTCAGTGAATTCACACATTTTTACATGGTAAGTGCAACGTACATCATGTTGCCCACGTTAAGCTGAGGAACACAGAAATGTAGCTGCAAACCATGCTTTTGGCAATTTGAACTTTTCAGATTTTTACCATTTCAGATTCTTCAGCAACAAGTTCTCCTCATTAGGGCAATAATAAAAAATGTTTTTTAATCAAAGTATTTAAAAAGAAAATTAATTCAGGGCGTATAAACGTATATTTAGGGAATATACCACCTCAAATGAATGAAGACCTCTGGGGAAAGTTGATCTAACTAATTGCTGGTATACCTCTGCCATACTTTCAAAGTGGCAGAACACGCAGAACCCACTAAGATAAAAGCTTTTATTTTGGATGTTTTTTAGAACGTAATTGCCCATTTATTTACAATGCTAATTCTTTTTTCTTCCAGAAGATCCTAAGAGTAAGATTCTATGTAAAAACAAAAGTGTTCTCAACAGCACAAAATATACCATCAGTACAGCATAAGACCAGAAAATCTTGAAAATGATTTACCTGCCCCAAGCTGCTTTCGTTGTAGAATGTTTATCAACAGGGATGCACGAGGACTCAACAACACTTGATTTATTCAATTTGTAGCAGAGACCACAGTCCGGATCTAACATACATCCATTACAATAACTGAAAGAGAAAGAAAGACTTAAGCAACACTTTATTTACTTGTAAATGTCAAAACCAACAGCGTCGTCTAATCATTCTTGGGATGCACATAATCAAGTTGTCAGTATTGAAGACAAGATAATAGAAATGGCCCAAAAGAGAATACAAATAACTTTCTCCTTCGTCTGCACTACATTTCAGCAAAGGGCAAGTCCACTTGCAAATCTTGAGCACTGTGAATCTTGATCAGGATTCAGGAGAAATCACCTATGAAATCAATTTTGAATTTAAAAACAAAGATAGATTGTGGTTGAAGAGAAAGAATTGTGTATCATACAACTGATAACCAAACCAGGATTTGGGCACATACGGATTTGGGAGTCAGTCTGAAATCATGTCACCATGTCCATGTCTCCATGTGAGAGCTCAGGCAATGAGCTCCTAGGCAGAGTCAACGTGTCAGCAGAGCCAATCCATAGAGAGGCATCCAGTGCCCGCACAATATCCCATCTGCCCTTCACTGTGGTCAGCAGTGCTCTTGTTGATCATTTGCCAGCTCCATAAATAAGTCCCAGATTTCCTTGGGATTCTTAAAGAGCAAGAAATGCTCATGTTTAGGCAAAGTTTGGTCAATGCAGTCTAGAGAGTGATTCAGGTGACAAGGCTGCAAACTTCTTCTCCAGACTCTTTATCGTAACAACGACTCAGTGAATGAAGAAATAATCTCCTTAAACTACTACACTGTAATTAGCAAATGTAAAAGTAACTGTATAACAAAGTTCCAAAAACTAAATCAGTAAAGTAGATTATATGGATTTTAAAAATCCGAAAGCACATGTTTACTACTGAGTTATTTTAACTTACCTTACTAGGATGTTTCTAAAAGTAGTATAATAAAGTGAGTTTGTATTATATTTGGCAAAAAAAAAAAAAAAAAAGTCTGGGAAAGTACTGAAACCAATGTATTAATTTGAACTTGGTACTTTAGGTCTTCTCTGAAGTTTCAGAACCATGTGCTCTTTGTTACTGGGGGCTTTCTAAATTATCAAATTATTGCAAAATTCCACATTCCTCTTGCACAACTGAGAGGTCAAATTCAGGTTTGAACATCTTGCTTTTTTTTTTTTTTTTGTATAATTACATCAGCTCTTAGCAGTTAAGATTTCTTTTTTCTCTTTCTTACATAGATTAAAAAAAATACAGCTCTGCAATTACCAGCTATGAAAGGAACACTTCAATAATACATTACATTTGTTGAGGTTGGACTTGATGATCTTGAAGTTCTTTTCCAACCTGAGCAATTCTATAATTATATGATTAGATAAACTTACTTGCATTTTGTTAATCACTGTTATGTAAATCACAGCAATGGACATTAACCAAAACAGCTGACAGAAACAGAAGACAGCAGATTTTTTTTTAAAATATTTTATACATTTTTAGATAAAATATTCTATATTTTTTATAAATCATGAATGTTTAGGTATATAATAAGAATTACAAAATAACTAAAATATTATAGCACCTACTACTGAAAAAATGACATTCTGTGATTTCAAACAGGATGCTAATATGTGATTTTCAAACAACAGAATGCCATCCACCCCAGATATGTTGTATACTGAAGTATTTTTTAACAGAATCGATTTCTAAAAAGACTCCTGTTACATACTCAGCCTGGCTTCCTGGCACAGAAGTCCGCTACCTCCAAATACTGTGTGCTATCCAATGCAGTGGTGGATTTTCAAGTCAAATATATGGAAATTACATTTAACATGAACACTAGATGGAAAATATGACACATTAAAGTGTCAATTATAGTCAGGAATTCTCTCAGGAGTATTACAGGATTCAAGGTTCTCTAGATTTATTTTTCTTGGATTTTACTTCAGGCAGAAATACAGCCAAGTACACAGCATCAGGCAGAACATCAGCATGACATGAGTGCACAGGAATGCCAATGAGACACAACGATGGGTATCATCCCTGTGGTTTTCCCTGCCAAGGACAGAACAGGGGTGGGACAACTCATCATTTACCTTAGTGTCCTCACAAAAATCCATGCACGAGATGAATGACAAAACTAAACTCTTTACTCTGTCCTACTGGGCTCACTTTACAGATAATTCCACATAACTACATATAGAGTTGTGTATAGGTAACCAGTCAGTTGTGAAGCAGAACATATCTCATTAATTTTTCCTTTTCCATCCGTCCAGAAAAAAAATTAAAAATTTGATTATTAATTTCAGTATCTGTCTACAGGCCTGTTAGTTCACGTGCCCTCAGGCCTTATGAGTGTGCATAACTGTGTCTCGCAGTTGGCACTGAAGATGATAAAGGCTGCTGGATTTCAAGAGATGCCAGAAGTCAGAGATTATTGTTACTCATAACAGATTAACACTCCAAAAATTAAAGTAGAAATAAAATATGTATTAGTTTCAGGCTTATGCTCTTCTTCACTTCAGCCCTATGATTGTTTGCTAAATAGAAATATTTGAACAATTTGACCCTGAGCCCATGTTCTTGCCTACATGCTCACAGTGAGGCAGAGAAATCAGGAAGCACAATGAACCAGGAAAAGAAATGTATAGTATACCACTTACTGACATCTAACTATCGACTACAGATCTCCTTCCTGTCCTGAAATGTACCTTCTTATCAGCCCTACCCAGATATACCCAACTGTATGTCAGAATAATGAAACAGAAAATAGAAATGCTGCCACTTATTCGAATACACACTGCAGACCAGTTTCGGCACTGAAAGCTCCATACCAGAATACACCAGGATGTCTATGTTAAGAAGGATATTTGCATCCAATTATAAAAGGGAAATGCATTTTCTGCACTTTATCAGGAAATATTGATTTTCATGCTAAGGTCATGATGTAGCGTCTTGGAAACAGGCTCCTTCATGAAAAAGCAGCAGAAAATTCCCAGACAGAATGTTCTCAGTGAGACTGTCAATTTGTCAGTATTGAAATATCTGGCAGAGATGATTTCATTTTGATGAAACCAGGCAGCATTGTAGCAGGAAGGTTCTGCAATGCACCTAGTGCCCTCACAGCTGGATCCTAGGCAATCCAACAAGAAGGCAAGGGTCTGGACTTCAGGTGCTTCAGCCTATGCAGCAGAGTAACAGCGAGTAGAGAACCAGGAATGTGAGGCTCCAGAAGTCCCAGCTTCTTTGCAGCTCAGTGAATGAAGCCCCTAAAACAGAAGTCTTAGTATTCTGGCCCCTCAGTTTATTGGGAAGAGCCACAGAAAGGGATTTCTGGGATACTGCTTCATTGTCAAAGCACATTTACCGACAAGATGACGGACCGTTAGGAGGCTACCTATCCCCAAACTTATAATTCCCCACTCTGACTGTGCCAACTCAGCTGAGGCTTCCTAAACTCTTCTATTCTTTTCAGCTGACCAAATGGGAATATATGAAGCTTTGAAAGCCTGACAGCACTAGCTTCAACGTCCCTTGGCTAGCAGTTTCTTGTCAGCCCGAGCACACAAGCTTTCAGGATTTAGCCTGCCCTATTAACTTTTTTTTCTGAGGTTACAATTTGATCCCAAAGATGACAATTCCTTCCTCTTTCAGAGAGGATTTGAAGTATTTAGATGTATAATTAATCAGCTAGCTCTGCACATCTTTTCTGAACCAAAAGTACAGCTTGCTTGCTTTCTAACAGTGTAGTTTAGCAGCCCCTGGTGCAGTTTCTCAAAAAGATGAAATAAAATCTCTGTCCTGTTGAAGTGATCCTCCAGATGCCAATGAAAGGTTCACAATTGCTTCCTCCTGCTTTTCTTTCCTCCACTGCTTGGAATACCTCATACTCATGTTTGGATTGTCACTATATTTTGTGTTTTAACATTTGTAAAAGTACTTCTAAGTACAGCTTTCCTACAGCTCTCAGGGGTCTCTGAATTTGAGCTGCAAAGTGTACCTTGCCAATTCAAGTGATTTAGTATTAAAAGACCTTTGTCCACTGCTCTTGTTCTGGAAGCACCGCTACTCTTTCTGTCAAGCTATTTCATATTTTTTCTAGCCAAACCTCAAATTCTGAATTGGTTTTATGATTTTATCAATTTTCAGTTTTGCCTTATATTTAGGAACCTTCAACTTTCCCTTCCACGTTTTGCTATCCAATTATAAAACTGTATTACTATGAAAATCAGATCCTCTCACAACATGCAAGACATTTTCCTCATGCCCTGACCGACTGGGTCTTTTCCACAGAACAAGTTTCAGTGCTGAGTCCCTGCTGAACCTCCACTCCTGCTCATAATCCTGAACAAGGTTTTCCTTATAGAACTGTGGGAACAGTAAAAAGCCTTTCAGGCAGCAGACGCTTGAGGTAGGAATAGAAGGCACTTGTGGTATCTGTTGAGGATTAGCACATGCCACCAAAGAGAACACACGCTGCAAATCACTGCAGGCTGGAAGGGGACATCACTTTGTGCTCTTTTCTGCTCTTCCCAGCTTGCAGTTTGTCACGCTGAAGACATGTTCTAGGCTAGATGGGTCTTTGATCTTAGCTGGCATGCCCTCATGTTTAGTCTTTGCTCTCAAAATTGTTTATGCACATGACCCTCTACCTCCCGCACTTCATCTCTGTGAACAAACTCCCATCAGTTGCGTGGTAGGAACTTGTTCAAGACTGCATCATGCTTGTATTCAAAGTCTAGTGCTGTTTGCATGTGCTTCACTGCACCTCAGGCACAAAAACAAGCACTTCCTTATCCTTCTGACGATTCCCATGTTGCTTCCAAAAGCCAATCATTAAATTCTGATTGATCAAATACCACTGAGCAAAGAATACACGGGATAGTTTAAGTAGTTAAATCCCTGGGAACTGCAAGATACTACTTCAAGCTGCCGTATCTGGGACACAGGAAATAGGGTATTCAACACAAATGACAAAAACCCAGCAGGGCTTCAGGAGCACTTTCCTGCTACTGCAACAAACTAAACTACAAAAGCCCATTTACTGGGCCCTGCTGACAGTCTGAGAGGTAATGCACGTACCTGATGTGCTTACATCCTCATGGCTGCATCCCTGCTCCAGAAGCAGCCTGCCAGCAGCTGGTGTGCTGGGATGCTGACCCACACACAGAGTATCCTCATCTACGCATATGTGAGGATCAATCCTCTCTTGGCTTAGATGACCTTTTGTCTGAATTTATATTTTAATGAGAATCATATTTCAAAAAAATACTGGTTCTGAGGTATAGGGATAGTATGAAGGATCCTGAACTCAGATTGTTAACTCGGAAAAATAAAGTACAACAGTTTATTTATATCAAATACTTAATGGAGTATGTGCTCACTCTATTTCTACTAAAGATATTTAAAACATTGAAACCAGTCAGTTTCAGGACTGGTCACAATAAAACATTGTTGCTAAATTCATAAAGAAAGTACATATTTTTGCCTATTAGCTATCTAGTATAATTATTGTGTAACAGCACTCAGCGTCAGAGCCTTCAGCTCAGTGGTGTGTAAGCATACAATGAACTGAGGAACTTGGACCATGTGAGGATGACTAAGTCAAAAGAAGAACAAGGGAATCCTTGTGTGCCCAGCCCAGCTGATGCTGTCCGGATTGTTTTACTCAAAGTATGAAGACAACCAGTTTGGGAAGGAACCTGAGGAAGTTCTGTACAGGTATCATTTCCCTAGAGTATGAGCCTCAGGGTTAGCCTGAGATCAACCGCAAATTTACCATTTTCACGTAGCAGCATTACTTAACCTGAACAAGTTCACATTATGCCTTGTACAGATGACTAAAGCAGTACAGTAAAAGAGATTCTTGACTGAAGGAAGATAAAAAGGCCAAGAACAAAAGGACAAAGGACAATGTCATTGTTCAGAAATGGGTCAGTTCCCAAAGAAAGGTGGAGTGGGATGGTCACCTGCGATTTGCTGAATACTGGGAAAAGACAGAAGCCAGCTACTGCATGTGCCCTAGACTTGACCTCTTCCCAGAAGCAGGCAGGACCCCATAAAACTGGGAACATCTTTATAGCTTTGAAAATTCAGGAAAACAGCAGGATTGGACAGCTCATCTTTTCTCAATGAAAGATTTTGGAATCCTGCTGTTCGGTACTCCTAAATTTACCTCTGAACTTCTCCTTGAAGATAAATAATACACTGCAGCTATTCTGTTGAACAGACTCAGATCAAAGAAGAGATGTGGTCACACTGTGAACACCTGTACAGCCTTACCTGGGCTAAGTGTGAAAATAAAGTTTGATTTAAGGGTGGTACACAGGCGGGTGTTCCCCTTTCCTTTCCTTTCCTTAGTGAGACCTCCTCCCTGTGAAGAGGTGCGGAGACCTTCAATGGCCAGGAGTCCTGTTGGACTTGTGTTACCTCCATGATGACCTTGTGAATAAAGACTACATTTTTTTTTTTTTTTACTGATTTACACATTATTTTTTGACTGTTGCTCCACTATCATATTGTGATTCTCTACACCAAATGAAAATATTTTACTTGATATTTGCAGAGCACCTTACTGGTTTACTTTCTGCAAAAAATGGGTCTGTTTGCAGCTCTTTCAGAAGACAGTATTCAAGCCCTAGGTGCATTTTTCAGGACATTCACAGTGCTCTTTATTTGTCAGTCCACTGTATCTTCATTGCTATTCTTCCAGCAGCAGGAATTAATTTGAGCAGAGGAATACAGATCAAGGGAACAACAAACAAACAGGCTGTTTGTAGTAGTTCTGAGGTCTCCATCATGGACACCCATGTTTATTCTAATCCAGCAAATGCAATCTTTTGGCAAAGACAAATAAGGGTGATGTTTAGGGCCATTGTGATATTGGGGCTTTGAGCACCTGAAAGGGAAAACAAATCCTTGATATAATAGAGAACCACAGCATTACTGACGCCTAATAACAGGTACTAACCAAACTAATCGTTCCCAGAGTTTTCCATTGACTAGAAATACATGGCTGACAATCTGATAGTGGCCTTTCAGTATCTCAAGGGGAGCTACAGTAAAGAAAGGGACAGACTCTAGCAGAATCTGTGGTGATAGAAGGAGGAGAAATGGCTTCAAGCTTAAAGAGGGTAGATTTAGATTGGATATAAGGAAAAAGTATTTTACAGTGAGGGTGGTGAGGCACCAGAACAGGTTGCCCAGAGATGTGGTCGATGCCCCATCTCTGGAGACTTTCAAAGCGAGGCTGGATCAGGCCCTGGGCAACAAGATCTAGTTGTGCATGTCCCTGTTCACTGCAGGGGAGTTGGACTAGATGGCCTTTAGAGGTCCCTTCCAACTCTAAGGATTCTATGATTCTTTGTTAGGACTCCCCCTATACTATGAAGCGTCCAATCTGCATACAGGTTTAGACCCTGGAAAGTGCACCTCACCCCAGAGAAGCCCTGCGCCATGCTAGCTGAAGGACTGCTGGCTGCATTTGCGTAGGCACACATATCTGAAAGTGGTGATGGTGGCTACAGGGACATAGCATTATGTGTTCATCTTCTGAAGTCCTGCTGACTTTTGGTTTGCCAGAAGTTCCTGAGACCTATTCGAGGCTTGCAAAGTATAACACTAAGCAATGTGAGATACCAGCAGTTACACCGAAGTGAGCCAAAACATGGATTAAACAGCAATAAACCCTTCCAGAGGACATACGAAAAACTAACTTCCATCTTCTAGCAGAGGTTGATTGGTGAGGACGCCATTTATTTTCTCGTGACAAAAACATTTCTTTTAATTTCATCCAACTTACTGACCATGTACCCTGAAAGCAGCCCACTGGTATCTTGAGCAGCCACATTTCCAAGTTGTATATAATGTATGGTCATCCACTCCAAAAATAATTTAGATAAAGGAATAAATTAATCTATATGCTCTCTGTATAGCTACAAGAGCTCAGCAGAAAGGCACGCTGAAACCAGGATGCTCCTGGGGACACCACTCGAGATGAAATGTTTAAAAGCATTTTTTTTTCCCTTGATCCATACTAAAAGCAAACAGCATTGCTTGTAGTTCCTGCAATCTTGGCTGAAGACACTTGGTATTTTCAGTCTTCCTGGTACTGAGGCAGTGGCTGCCATCACCTCCCATAATGAACATTGAAATTTATTATTCCGAAGGAATAATATTCCTCAGCTCCAGCAAGGTAAGAGTTTGAGAATGTTTGGAATCAGGAAAATTGATATCCCAAACATAAATTTTTATACACGTGTGAAAGTTGTCACTCACAATGTAAATGCCTATTTTTTACTGAATCCTTTTAAAGAGTCGGTGCTGTTGCCTAATTGTGTCATTTGTGGGCAACCGCATACATATATTAGTTTCAACTCACCTGGCTTTGGTGTCTCTTTCCAAAGTTGTAGTACAAGATTAAAATAAAATCTCCTTAAGCTGTCTCATACACTGCTCACTATTTTCCATCCCTCCTACAAGTTCATTTCTGTCTACACTAAGAGAGCTCATTCTTTTTCAGCATACTGCCAAATGAAAATATGTAATTGATTTTATTGCTCTTATCTAGACCCCTTGAATTATCATCTCTGCTTTTGCTCTCTCAATATCAGAAATCACAACAGATTAAAGCATTCCAATAATTCATTAAATAATGTGCCTTTATTTGAACTACTTGCTATATTTTGTCATGTTTTTAGCCAGAAGTGCTCACTATACTTCTGAAGGTGAACTAGCCATATTTCTTATACGCAATTTTATATACCATTTCAGGTTATATAATCATCTAACTTCATTAGATAGCAAATAACAAGTTCTGCAAATGGTGCATCAGCTGTCTCCAGACATCTTGTCCAAACAGTTAACCTAAGTCTGAGGCAAATCCTTTTGACATCTTGCTATTAACATTTTCTTACTCTTAAAGGAGAGCATTTGAAAGCTCTTTTCCCCCTCTTCATGCTTTAACTAGTTTACTTGTAGTTTAAAAAACTGTATAGGCGTATCTAAAAAATACCAATATGGTTGACAACGCAGTGGAAAAATAAGTAAAAACGTAGCTTTTGAAAGTTGTGATCCTCATAGATCACAAGCACAACAGATTTTGAACTCAAATAAGAATTTCTTCAGCCACATAGCCAGTTTTGACTCAATTAGGACACTGACATTTACCAGCCTGCCAGCTAGGTGTACGGAAGAGCATTCACACAGGAGTAAGAAAATACAAAATACAGAACATGGCACATTCGTAACACCTAACATAACATAACAAAGAAGATCTCAAGTGTGCAGACTGGTGCTTAACTGCCCTACTTTTTCCAAGAAACTGCAAAGGATTATTCACAGTATTTAAGCAAAGAGTCTAATTTTCTTCTCTATTGAGGTAAGTAAAGATTTTAACTTTAGGTATGCTACTTAACTACTTATACTAGAGTGCGTGAATACTTGTCCATTACCCACATGAGGCTGTAAAACCCAATTAGTAGGAAAGAAGTCTTCATGAATGACCATGAAATCTCACCTGTATTTTGTGCAGGTAGAGTTTTGATGTGAAGGATCTGGTGGATTAAGTGTGACTCTTGGCGAGACCTGAGCTGACAGCAAAAATCCCGAAGCTAGGATAATGAGTGCTACAGCAGTACCTAAAAATACAGATAAAGAACAACGTGATACTTCTCTCCAGAAAACATGAAATAATTCTCTGTTGAACTGAGCTATGCTTGAGAAAGCAAGGTACCCTATTATCATGCACACAGCATTTGCCATTATGCAGAGCAGTTGTGATGAGAACCTGAGAAAAATACCCTTTACTACATCTCCATCTTGAGTTAAGTTAGATTAAAGTCAAGTGCATCGGGTTTAACAGCCAGATATTCAATTAATAGGTCAAGACTTTTTTGTCGTACGTGGAATTGAAGGCTGCATGAATGAACAGACTTTTCAGTGTTGAAAAGTGCTGTAAAGGTGAAATTTAAGAGCAGTGTTTACATCACATTTCCTCCCATTCCCAGACCTGCAGGCTTTCCTGTAAGATAGAAAATAGCATCAGCTTTTTCATCAATTATTCTTCCCCTTGTCAAACCAAAGACATTTGACTATTCACAGGAACGCCACCAGAATGTCCAACTTCAATTTCTGAACTTCTTGTTTCATGGATCGCATGTAACAAACCTGACAGGAAAGAGTCTCCTCCACCTCTTTGCTCCTGACTCCAACAAATTCCTTGTACACGTAGAAGAGTCCTACTTTGTAGAACAGGTCATTGCCTGAGCACTACGCAGCTTTGCTATTTGTCACACACACAGAGAATATGCTGCAACATTTTAATGAAATCAATATAATTCATTACTGAGTATTGCAACTAACTTGAACTCAGACTAATGAAATCTTTACAGCTTGGTACTTCGTGAGGCATCTCATTCTATACTGAATAAAATACCCTCTATATCACATAAATAATAAGTATGCAAGTAGGTATATTTTGAGAGGTCCCACAGACCATCATGTATAGACAACTAAAAACCACTTACAAGTTTTTTTGTGGGTTAGTTACTGATTGTTTAATAACATTACCCTTAGCATACAAAAAATGACTCAGGCACCACCAAAGCACATCCCAATTGGAAGGCTGTATGCATTTTGAAGTACGCAGTGTCATAGCTTAACAGTTGAGGGCAAATGAAGAATACTTTATTCAATCTAAAAAATGCCCCAGCAAGCCTTTGCTCTACATGATAGAAATTCTCAGAATGCTCCTGTGCAAACCTTTAAAAATGTCACTGAATTGTAAACCTTAACATGTCACTCTTGTCACTCTTTAAGAATTACACATTCTCCATTTTTGAGTCTTAATTTTTTCTCTCTCAACAAGTTTCCTAGCAGGCAAATCCATCAAAAATATCATTTTTTTTCTAAAATATAAATTATATCTTAAGCACCAAGACAATAAAAATATAATTCATTAATGTTTCTGTGCAGCAGTCATGACTAATAGCTATGAATATGCATGAATTCTAGATTTCTGGAATGCAGTTACCTGAATGGAGTCAACTGAGACCGTAAATTCAATCACAAACCATATGTGAGAAAGCAACTCTCCACCATAAAATATTATTTCATTTGTTCTCTACTGAGCTTTGTAGTGCTGTTATGACCAGCTATGCAGATAATTCCATTTTTCTGGGTAGGTGCAATATTGTACTAGATTTACTGTACTTTCTGTATTTACTGAGCTTTCAAAATGCCACGAACCAGACAGCAAATATATTTAGAGAGGACATATAATCTTACTGATATTCATTCTAAATATGTCTTGTCTTTCTTTCAAGTTAACTAAATACACAAATGTGCAGTTACAGTACCTCTGCACACGTCTTATTTCTTTGGAGAAGTATTGAATCTATAAAACTGGTGAATTAAGTTTATTATATGTTGTCATTCTGTGGAAAATTTGTTTAAGATTCACAAAAACATACAATTGTCGTATGTCATTAACTGAGATGAAAAAAAGGATAATCATCCCAAAGATACTTTAGGTCCATTCTGTTACAAACAGAGATACAAATTGTCAAATGCCCAAATACCGCCATGCTTTCAAATTGCTGGTTTCTGAAGGAACGAATGGAAAACACAAATAAAATGGGATACTGCACTTCCCAAAATTCCAACGTTTCACAATGAATAACATTGAGAAAGAAAACACACAAAGAGGGAAAGAAAGATGGAGAATTGTTGCCAAGATATATGAGGGGGAAATTAAGAGGAATCAGTAGCTAAGAGTATGTTGATGTTTAATCAAAATATTAATCTTACTATCATTTTACAAAAACACGAAATCCATTAGCCTTAAAAAAAAAAGCAAAACCAGCAACCTTATAGCAGCAGACAGAGGTAGTAGCTCAACCCTCATTTCATACTGGGGCTCACATGCTTTCCCCAAAGACCAGAAAAGCATCCACTGTAATAACTCCATGTGAAGGTTGATTTCTTTTGAAACATAAACCAAAGTAGAGCACTAATATATAAGTTTACCCAAGATAAAACTTACTGTTGAAAACAAATCCATCAGCTGATTTAGTAATTATCATTTTAGCCCACTTGCTGAGAAAAGAACATCATGCTACATTCACCACTACCTAAATCTCTGTCAACACTTGTATCAAGAAATTCTAAATAGCACAGACATGATACAGGATTTCATTACTGTCATTATTTGTGCCATATTTTCCTTAAGCTGAGACCATACAATACTGAGCACAGTGAGAACGCAGCATGGATCAAGTGATGCTGCAGACTGACAGCGGGCCGCCAACTACAAAACAAGGAACACAAATATCATTACTAATGACTTCGTGTCCAAATACCACAAACAAATAACCCTTAACTGTGTTATTCTCCTTTGCTAATTTGGTGTCTTATTTCTATCCTCTCATCTGTTCCATGACTCATATGCTTTGAAAGATACATTACTATCTACATTCAATCTTACAACCTTTGAATACATCAACCAGAGCCAAAAAGGAAAGAGTTCAGTGACTGTATGCAAAATCCAGATGGTATTCACACCTGTATGGTGGTTCCAGACAAGCAATGAACCCCCAAAGGGCTGGGCAGACATATGAGGTGTCATGGCATACGATAAAAATATATGAATACAGTATAAATTCTACTAGAGTATAAATGAGAGGTACCACCCACAAAACAAGTTTCAGGAGAATGCCAGAATTGTATTTCACAGAAAAAAAAAAAAAGAGATAACACAGGGAAAAAAGGAATTGAGCCAGGTAACGGTGCAGGACTGAGATTTTTTTCTCTAAAAGACGTGATACTGGCTACACAAAAGAACCTACAGGGGAGAAGTATATTAACAGACCTGAAGGTAGGCTGATAAAAAGGATGCTATCCAAAGGGCAAGCTGCTGCACTTGGGTCAAGGCAGTCCCAGATATGTGTACAAACTAGGAGAAGTACGCCTTGAGAGTCTGTGGAGAAGGACTTGGGGGTCCTGATGGAAGAAAAGCTGACACGAGCCAGCAGTGTGCCCTTGCAGCCCAGAAGGCTGTCAACGGTTTACGGGCGTTCGGCCCGGTTCCGTGACAAAGGGGACGGGGGATCCACGGGTCCACGCCCCGGGAAAAGGGAAAAGGGGAAAAGGGTAAGGAGATGGCCCTGAGAGCAAAGAACAGCGGCAACAATCTGAGGAGAAACAAACTAATTTACTAAATAAGATATCGGAATGCAAAACAACACACTATAATACAATATAATACAATTTAAGCTGATAAATCCAATACAGAGAGAGAGAATGTCCCAAAATCAAGGTAGGCCTTTCTCTACTACCGACGATAAGACGGCTAGAGAACGAGGTGCTGCCAAGACAAGAGACGGGCGGAAAAAGGGACGAGGTCTCGTGATCTGCAAGTTTTTATACTGCGAGCTTTTATCTTTTCCCTCCAGCTGGAAAATGGTAACAGATGAGCAAAGTGCCGTGGGGACTGTAGTAGTCCTTCTCTTCTGAGAACCAGGTATATCCACTACATGATGTTATGATGTGGAATACCAATAACCGAAAATCACAAAACCATGACAAAGGCCAACAGTGTCCCGGGGTGCATCAACAGAGGAGTGGCCAGCAGAGTGCAGGAGGTGACTGTTCCCCTCTGCTCTGCCCTCGTGATGCCCTACCTGCAGTACTGCATCCAGGCTTGAGGCCCATGCACAAGAACAACATAGAGATGTTGGAGCAGGTCCAGAGGAGGGCTACAGAGATGATCAGAGGGCTGCAGCACCTCTCCTGTGAAGCCAGGCTGAGGGAAGTGGGCTTGTTCATCTTGGAGAAGAGAAGGCTCTGGGGAGACCTCACTGTGGCCTTTCATTACCAAAATGAAGCTTATAAACAAGACGGAGACTGATTCTGCACACAGTCTGATAGTGATAGGACAAGGGGGAATGCCTTTCAACTAAAAGAGGGGAGATTTAGGTTAGATGTGAGGAGGAACTTCTTTACTCAGAAGGTGATGAGGCCCTCGCACAGCTGCCCAGAGAAGCTGTGGGTGCCCCATCCCTGGAGGCGCTCAAGGCCAGGTTGGATGGGGCCCTGGGCAGCCTGAGCTGGTGGGGGGCAGCCAGCCCACGGCAGGGGGTTGGAACTGGTTGGGCTTTAAAGTCCTTTCCAACCCAACTCAAAACATTCTATGACTCTATGTATAGGCAAACCTCTGAGATTTTGGTTCATTTTTTTAAGAAGTGAGGATTGTGCTTTCTCAACCTCCCATCATGTCTGCAATTAAGAACTTGGATTGTGAAAAACTCATTAGGTTTCTCAGCTCCAAATCAACATCACCACACGTCAAACACAGATTTCTTACAATCTGGAAATACCGAACTGACCACAAGGTCCATGTCATAATTTACCAGCTTAGGTATCAGTAACAAAATAGATGCAGTACTGCCATCACTGTTTGACCCAAATGAAGGCATCCAAACACTGTGGGCAGACAAATGCCTGTCCTGGGAGGACTGCAGGTGGGCAGGGCTCTTCCAGGTGTCCCCCTCTGCTCTGTCACATCAGCAGTAACTCTGGGTCCCACACAGGGACAGCAGAGCGAGATACGGAGTCATCCGAGCTTGTCAGCTAAGCAGCTGTGAGCATTAATCCAAGAGGAGCAGGAATCTCACTCATTTTTCCAGACCCTGGTCTTGGAAATGCTACAGCCTTCAGGTGTTCAGCCAGGGGCTGCTACCTTTACTGCACTGCTATTCTTGATAAGCTACATGAGTTCGGTGAGGAGACGGAGGTCAACATCATTAGTTTGAAGAGGATTGCTTTGATAAAGTTAGCACTTGAAACTTCTTTGTTTCAGTCATTCACGAGGAAGGCACCACTCACTCCTGAGGCACTCACCCGCTAAGCTGCCCAGCGTCAACTTCCGGCGGCCCATCCTCTCGACGAGCCAGACTCCCACCAGAGTGAAGATGAAGTTGATGAAGGCCGTGAGGGCGGCCAGCCAGATGGCCAGCCTGTCATCCTCAACCCCCGACATCTGCAGGATGGTCGCGCTGTAGTACCTGTGGGTGGGAGGACATACACACCACTGGCATGAGTTTGCCTCCTGTTATGCTGTGATTGTAAATCAAAGGAGACCAGAGCAAACATCAAGTGCGAGCTCCTGCGAATGTGGCCCCAGCCTGACACCAGCTACCTGGGGAAACCAGGCGTTGCCATGGCACAGCTTGCGCTTGGCTGAAGTTTCGACCAAAGGACATCGAGAGATGAATTGCCATTCCTTTGGCTGTTTGCATTTCTCATGGTCAATCATATTCTGCTAGGAATTAGGTTTGCACTTTTTATTTAAACAAATCTGCACAGCCATTGCCTTGTGCTCTTTTTTTCTGCCCAAGTGTGGGATTTCAGCACTGTGTACCGTCTAGGGAAAGACAGCTCAAAAAACTAAATATGTTTTTGCTCCTATTAAAGGTCACACAGAACTAATCTAAGGCACCCAACACATCACCACCAACCCTCCCAGCCTCCTTCAGGTTTCAGGCTGTGCAGTTTTATTCCCCCGTGGCTGTCGTGCCTGACAGTGCCCATTGCATCAGCTCTGTCTAGCCAAAATCCCATTGTTCTGAAACACGCTAGCACCATGTAGCAGGAATGTGAATCTGCACCAGACAGGAGCATCTGACAGAAGTTTCTGTTTCTTTGTAGAAGGAATCAACCATTTCACACGAACGGTAACTTACAAATAACTCAGATGAGCAAAATGAAAATAGAAGAAATAAATAAAGAAAATGTACTCTTTTTCACAGAAATCAGACGAATACAGATATTGCGCCTGCATTCTCGGGGAGAGCTCAATAAACCTTCAAGAAAACACATGAGCAGCTTTGTTTGTGTTGCATAAGCACTTTTCTTCTTGTTCTGTTAATT
Source organism: Numida meleagris (assembly GCF_002078875.1). Classification (NCBI taxonomy): domain Eukaryota; kingdom Metazoa; phylum Chordata; class Aves; order Galliformes; family Numididae; genus Numida; species Numida meleagris. The sequence continues at coordinate 15,037,873 of NC_034409.1, read as the reverse complement.
TGTGCCAACTGCAACACAGAATATTCTGTCACTCAAATACCTAACAGCCCATAGGCTTTCAGGCAGTAATAACTGCCAAAAATATCCAAGCTTGGGTTTCTTTTTTCCCCCGCTCAAAATGCAGCTTGCTTTCAAAGCCACCCCATTGCCTTAACGCCCAGGTGTGTTACCCCCAGAAGTTTTAGTGGTCAACGTGTTTTTAATTCTAAGCATAAACCACTTCTTCTTTCAAACCAACAATCCACGAAGGACAACAGGTTCAGTGACTGCTTGTAACAGGGCCTGCTGTATGCATGCACATGTGTTCAGAGCCCAGCTCCATGGGCAACCTAGAGGCTGGAGCGTGTCTTTTAGGCTCATTTTGTCTGAAAGAACAGACCGTGTCCTTGAGATGCAGCACCATATAGTATACTGGTACTAGATGGTTAAAAGAGCAAAGAATAAAGGATGACTTAAAAGCACGTGGATGTCCAGTTCCAGACATACACAACCAGGCACCTTCCACACCCGACACTCCTCCTATTTGTATTCTGCAATGGTTACCTATTCTCAGCTAGAAGCTCACTGCTTATCCACAAATAACATATTTCACTTCTATGGAAAACAAACCAGGGAAATCTATAATCTGCAAATCCAAATAGCATGCTAACACAGCTTGGCTGCTGGGCATGATGCTAATGTTTATTACAGGACAGCAATCAAATTTCAGAAATTTAGAAGAATACTTGCATAGATAAGTACTAAATATATATTTGCTTATGCCAAGCTATTTCAGAACTCCCATTTTTAATACCAACCTGTGCAGCCCTAACCGCCTATTAATGCAACAAGATCATGAGTCTTGCTAATTTCTTCCTGACAAGGAGAAAAACTGTGTGGCAGAAAAAGGTCAGGCTGTGATATTATACAACCACAGTAAATACTGCAGCTCTTACAGGAAATGCAGTGTCAGTGACAAAGTTTGGCAGTCCTAATTTATTTCCTGAAATGTACAGAAAATGACAAAAGCACACGCACCTCCTTGGAATTTTAAAGCAAGTACTTCATCTTTAAAAGCAGAAAAACACAGACAATTACAAACCACACAAACTGAGCCAGACACACACCAAATGATTTTAATATTGATCATTTCCAGGGACGTCAAAACTACAAAGCTGTTCTATCAAGAGTAAAAAACAACTCAGGCATTTCCACATTAAAGAATCCCTAGACTAATATTTTCACTGAAAATGTGCAGGATAGGCTTGCAGAAATGTAACTGTCACAAACGTTCCTCTCTCACCTCCTTTATGGTCATTTTTAAAATGACTATATCTACTGTTTGTAGAAAAGGAAAATACCCCCTTCAAGCAGGTCGTTAGACAATTCCAAAAGCATCAGGTCCCAGGTTAGCTCACTCAGTAGCAGAGGAGATCATGCCAGGCTTTGTAGCTCTCAATCAACCCCCCCAAAAAAGCCTCTCCAACAGCTACCAGGTTGTCTGCATCACAGCTTTGATAGCCCCAGCCCTTCAGGAGGGGCTGCTCCAGCCTGTTATAGCTGACAAAGTTTCTATTCAGTGATGCTGACCATTTTGGACAGAATTTGTCATTCTTGTAAAACTAATGAGTAAATCTAAATAACTCAGAAGTAACCTTAACCATATTAAAACAATTTCTTTTCCATTGCTGATTTTAAGAAAATAAAGATCTAATACTCTGCCACTGGTTTGTTGAGTTTTTCTAGCACAATATTTTGGAAATCAGTGTCCAACTACTCAAGCTACTCAGTTCAAGAAAAACAGTCGTTGCAAATAATGCATCCCTCCATCTTCCTCCTCAGTTCAGTTGGAAAAATGCAAAGTAAGATGCAAGGAGTGCCACAGCCAAGAAACAAATGATTAAATATTGAAGAAAATCCAAAATGATGAAAATTTCTGCAGGTTCACACACTCTTTTTCTGCAGTTGCGCTTAGATGCAGATCCTCTCCTTGTGCTCTGCCAGTTTATCGTATGTCATGACTACTGGACTAAGAGACACAAGACCGTTCACAACAAAATACACTCCACATTCACAAAAACAGCACTCCTGTTTCTGCACCTTGATGATGTTTCTCTCTTCCTTTAGGGACTACTAAAGCTTACTGCCACCAAGTCTGATGATTTGCCTTCCTTTAGGTAATAAGGTTTATCGTTTCTAAATATTCAGAGGTACTCAAGAAAGAGCAAGCACAAGGCTGAAGCTCTCACTGCAATTACTGCTACTGGAAAGAGGCCAGGCACACTGAATAACTGCAGGTTACTGAAAGAAGGATTACAGGAGCTTGAGCACAGCTTCCAGAGCAAGGCTTGTAGAGCAGCGCACAAGCATCTGCCTGTAGCACTCATTTACACTGACATGAAAGAGAGTTTATCTAGAAAGTTTTAAGCTCACATTTTCACGACTGCAGAATTACCGCAGCATCACCGATATGTTAAACTGTGGCAACTCATCCGTGTCGATGAACTCACAGAAACAGCAGGAGAAATCAAGAGAAGCATATGGGAGATTAGGTGCCAAAGCACTGGAAATGAAAACAAGACGGGAAGAAGCTGATGTATCTGGAAGGAGCCAAACACAGCAGATGCTCCAGGTATGGCAGACCTCAGACACGTCTTGCTAAGCACCACATGATGCCTGGGGAAGGGAAACAGGCACACTGACAAGTTGGTTATGGTTGTTTGAAATAAGGATTGCAGAGCAAGATAGTAGCATTTAACGGTAAATGGAGTGTTGGATAATGTGGTTCAGTGGCCCAGCTTCACACCCTCTACAGCAGAGTGACAAGGGAGATGTTCCATTTTCCATTTCCCTGCAGAACAACTGTGGATTCCAGTTTGGAGAACTGAGCAATTACTCAGACGTTGTTGCTCCCTTGTCTATATCTCCTATCCTGCCTGTCTAACCTCCCATCTTTCTTTGGTCAAGCATTGAAATGGGCTGCCTAGGGAAGTGGAGGAGCTCCCATCCCTGAAGGTATTTAAGAGACATGTAGATACAGAACTAGGGGACACAGTTCAGTGATGGGACACAGTAGGTTGGGTTGATGGCTGGACCTGATTATCTTTGTTTTTTCCATTTGAAATTATTTGATGATTCTAAGTCAGTAAGACCCATTCTTTGTCAGTAAGATCATTCAGCTCTGTAGATTCAAAGGCAACTGGACTTAAGCTATAACACAGGACTGCTGAATTTACATGCGTTTCCTTTATTCTCAATAAAAAATGGCCTGAAACCACAGTGAAGTCTTCCAATTCATAGCAGATGCTGCTTATTTACAGGATGCCAATTTACAGCTGACTGTTCTTTCCATACTCCTACTTTTGAAGACTTAAGAAGCTCTCGAAGTAAAAGGTGGCTGGATCATCAGAAAGACTATACTGGATTTTCCAAAAACCGTGCCTAGGAGGCAACATGGGACAGTGCCATTGTATACTTACACCCTGTAATCATACCTTTGAATTCCCCATTTAGCAGTAATGATGCATTGCGTTACAAATGCTTTTAGCGGAAAGTGAAATGACATAGTGATTAAAATCTGTGTATTTTGATAATAAAAGCCCTTAGAATTTGGTCCTGTTTGGCAGGTAACTCCTTACATCCAGCAGGTTCTCTGATTCCTGTTGTACATACATTATGCACACGCAAGGCATATGCAAATATTTCAAGGACTACCATTTAATTACACTACGAAAACACTGGAATTCTTTTTGTGTGTAAAGAGTCTAAGTTATACAGCTACTAAGCAAAGTTAAAATAACAGTGTTTGACGGGGATTAAAAATACGTTCAGAGGATTAAGATCACCAAGATACACAAAACAATATTCACTTTCCTAGTCATAGAATGGCCTGGGTTGAAAAGGACCTCAAAGATCATCGAGTTTCAACCCCCCTGCTGTGTGCAGGGTCGCCAACCACTAGACCAGGCTGCCCAGAGCCACATCCAGCCTGGCCTTGAATGCCTCCAGGGATGGGGCATCCACAGCCTCCTTGGGCAACCTGTTCCAGTGCATCACCACCCTCTGAGTGAAAAACTTCCTCCTAATACCTAACCTAATCCTCCCCTGTCTTAGTTTAAAACCATTCCCCCTTGTCCTATCGCTATCACCCATGTAAACAGTTGTACCCCCTCCTGTTTATATGCTCCCGTCAATGTAATGGAATTCTGTCACAGAGATATTTGGCCATTTTAAAACACTGTTGCAGTATCAGCTGTCAAATTGGGGAAAAAATCCATTTTCATTTTCCTGCATATATACTCTGCACTAGATATGTCTCTGCACACAGTCACATTCTGTTTTACACTCAGACATCACACCCATGTATGCGGGTCTTGTACAGACTTCACAGTTTTCACATGAAACTATAGGAGATGGAAATTGTTTTCTTCCTCATAATAGAAAAATGGTAAGATACAAAAGAAGGATTTCAAAGTGTTATTTGAAAAAAAAAAAAAAAAAAAAAAAAGCAAAATAATACCAGCCCTCTACTTAAGCCTGTAATGGACAAAGTGCTCTGCAAATGTGAGGACAGGTTGAATTCAACACTAGAGTTAAACTGAAGAGAAACAGGCAATTCTGGAAAGTAAATGAAAGCACCAGGAAGAGCAAAGTCCTTGCCCTCCTCCTCTTCCCAAATCACAGATGTAGTTCCCAGCATAGAACAAATAGGCTGCATTCTGCAACACCTACAGTTTAGCACTGTAATGAAAAGCAAAATGTCAACATTTTCACTTTGTCTTTGATGTTTTCACTCAATATAAAAGCGCCTAGCTTCAATAGAAACTTTAGAAAAGAGAATCACCATCATCCTCCCTACCTTTTGGGAAGAGGAGAAAGACAGATAAGTACTGGCAGTCATTCCCCAGTACTACCTGGACCAGAGTAATGACACTCCAGATCTCTCTTCAGATAAGCGCTGCCTGAAAATTAATAAGTATAAAAGCAGGGAAAGAAAATCCCCCAGACGTTTCACAAAATGTACCTCATTGAATTATTCATTCATTCTGATAATTTCAGTTTAATCTAAATTATGTTTAATATTGTAGAATATTATAATGCTGGAAAGCACTAATGCCCGCAATAAGGTACCTGGGATCTAGAAAAAAAAATGAGTCTTCATTAAAATCAATGGACTTGCTAAACATACAGCATTTAAACAAAAAAATTTAAAAATTGAGTTTGCTCCCTTGTTTAAACCAAATTCAGTGGTAAGCAAAGGGAAGTACTAGAGCTTGGAGAGGCAGGAGTTAGCAAGCTGGGAGCAGTAGGAGCTTGGAAAGCAATGAAAAAAAATTTTGTAATCAGTTTTTATTTTGAACCTAGTTCATGGATGCTTCCTCAGCTAAAAGAAAGCTTCCGTGCTGAATATTCATTTACCTTTTGAGAAAATTGTACTACTTACATTTTTTTTCTTAGGAATAATAAAAAGATAATGTCACAATCTAATCCCAGCTTTTCATCTATGGCTTTGTATCTGAATGAAATCATGATAAATGTCCCAACCTTCCTTTCTATTCATGCTGAAGAAAAAATGCACGATAAAGTGTTAAAAAAGAAAAAGTAGTCTTAATGTTCCTCATGGAATCTGACCTTTCAGTCATTTTTCAGTTAAGAAAAAAGAGGTAATAGTGGTAATAGTGTTACTCCATTTACACAGCTCTCCTTCTCAGCTAGTACATCTTGAAAATGCGGCACTTCTCACCCTTTTATTCACCTAGCAGGGTCACATTCCCGGCCTGCACTCTGCAGAACTCTAGGTAGGAGAGCTTGGCGTAATCCCAGCTGGTGGGGCTTCCTGGGAGAGCCATTTCACATTAATTAGCCAGCACTGACAGCACTGCCTGAAGGTACCCTACTGTCACCCGCCTGGCATCACCAAACCCCCTGTACACCCTGCTGCCAACGCGCTCAGGCCAGCTCCCACCCCTTCCTTGCCTGACAAAGCCGTTGGCCTCCTGCTCTCTTCTCCTCTTTCCATCCCACTCCTCACACAGAGATTTCTGCCATCTCCTCATTTCTGACTGCTTCATCTTGCGCTACTTAAATATCGTTTCAAAAAAGCCACAGAAACAAATGAAAACAAACCCCAACAACCTGCTCCTCCAGTTCATGTACTTTCAACTAAGAGGTATGCTTGGAAAGCTCAGCAGATAGTACAGGAGTCTAGATTTAAAAAAAAAAAAAAAAATTCTCCCATGAAACCACACTTTCTTCTTGTTGTAAATCAGTAAGTTTACCCACACACAACATGTTTGAAAACTAAAAGGTTTTGGTTTTAAATATTCGTTCAACACCACAAACAAGATATCTTCACAAATCTCCCAGTTCTGTAAATACTGAAATCTCTATCTTAATATGTGGAACCCTATTTCCATATTGAAATCCTACAAATGATCAAAGTAATTTGTCTATGGCATAAAAAACTAGTTAATATTTCAGTGGCAGTACAAATAGTAATTCATATGTGAAATCTTATGAATATTCTATTCTTTTCTGTTTTAATTAAAAGATGCTGCATTAATGATGTTCATCTTGCACAGCTTAGTATCTTTAGAACTCCGTCCATGAGAATGTTTGCAATGAATTCTTACTAAGAATCCATAACATTGGTCTAAAATAATCAACAGGACACAGTAATATCTTCTGATCACCAAGAGAAACTCAGGAGGGACACAATAAAGCCTTCGTATCAAGTTATATATGAGAGAACCTGACTGACCATCAAACACAGACTTCCTAAGAATTTTTAAATCCAAGTCTTGCCCATTTTGTAGAAACACAGTGTCAATTTAAAAACTGATGAAGCTAGTGAGCTCCCTTCAGCTTCCCTCCTCCTCATCCTAATAGCACAACTACCAAAGGCAAGTGGCCAGAGACAATGCTGTTCTTCAGTATGGAGCACTAGACAACTTGAAACCTAGGGAAAGCCTAATTTACTTAAAGGTGTTGCAAGCCGAAGAGGCTTGCGGTTCATTATACTGATCTCAATCTCTCCAAATTAAGACTTGGAATGGAGTCAAGGTGTTGATCAAGCAAGGGTGTGCTTTTATTTATTATAAGACAGGTGAGCAAGAGACAAAAAAAAGGAGAGAGAAGAAAAGGAGAAAGGAAAAAGGAAAGAAAAGCAAGCATTGTTTGTTCTGCACCTTTCACAAGAAAGTTACAGTGCAGTTTTTGTTCTGAGGCCTTCACAGGATTGTTACAGTTTTGTCTCTAGCCACCAGGCACCAGCAAGTCTGTCTCTTAACTAATCATTTCTGAGAGCAAGAATTCACAGTGCTACAATTCTGTACAGAGTTGAAACAGAGTCTGAGCCAAGAAGAAACATGTCACTTCATTCATTCGACACTGTGTTGAGGGACATGGTTTAGTGAGAACTATTGGTGATAGGCAGAAAGTTGGACTGGATGATCTTGTAGGTCTTTTCCAACTTTGGTGATTTGATGATTCTGTGATTCCCACAAAAAGCTTTAGGTTTGTTTGGATCAGAAAGAACAGAAAGAAGGCAGCTCCCAAACACACAGCATGCCATACTGCTAGGGAGGAGCTCTTAAACCTACCGTGGTGACCCTAAGGCACACCCCTGGCTATGTTGGAATAGTAGGAAAAGTTACAAATAGTTGGAAAAGCCCAGCAGGTAGAATAAATAGAATAGTTGGAATAGTCGGAAAAGCCTACTTCTAGAACTTTGCAGAAAACATGCATCTTCTCATTCTGAATTAGTCAATTACAGCACCACTCAATAAATAAATAATAATATAAAAATAAAAAATCTGTTGGCACCACCTCACCAGTCATTCAGGGAAAATTCCATGCTGAGCAATGGGAGTAGCAGCATGCATATGTGCGTATAAGGGCACTGGAGCTGCTCTCACTACTGGGCACGATGCCTATCCTAGTAACAATTTTGAGCATATGTCCTGTGTAAGAAAAAAAATAAATTCTGGGAAATAATTGGCACAGAAGTCTTCCCTGGGCTCAAACACACAGATGCACCCATATGATCAACAGTTATTTCAGGACTGTTTAAAAAACAAACCAAAAAGAGTAATTCCGGTGCCACACCATCTGAGCTCATCATTCACAGAAGCAGATGAGATCCTTTTACAGAATGTAACTTTTGGCAAAAATATTCAAAGCCAACAAATTCTACTGTCCATTCTAAATCTGAATTCGGGAATTCATGTTTTTAGATGTTCCCAGCATCAAATACGAAGAAATTGGAACTGTTCAGCACCTTTCAAATTCAAGCCGCTCACTCTGGTGCTTTAATTGAGATTTCTAAGTCCAGTCTCAGGTTTTAATATTCATACAATCCAATATTACATCTGCAATGTATTTCAGACATATGCTGCACATAGACTAGATCTCAACAGACTTGTATTTTCTCCTTCCTTAGAAAACAAAATTAATTGCACTGCAAACTAAAGTGTGTGCAATGTGAATATTAATTTGGCAGTGTCTGCTTCTATTACACACAGTTTTTTACGTTGTCTCTCACCCCATCTGTTCCAACAGAGAAAGGAAAAATCATGGCAAACAATAGGAAAACTCCTTGGACTGACTTCATCAATATATACAGATTTTTTCCTTTGACATACAGGATGGCTAAAACCATAGAAGCAGCATTAACATAGCATATAATGACAGTGAGAATACCAAAGGTTTTGATTCCTGATGTCTGAATGATTAATCCACCTGAACGCAGCTTCCAGCTGCTACCTGAAACCTAAGGAGACAAGGATCACCCTGCTCCAAGGGAGTTCATTGTCCCCTTGCCCTCTCCCATAGCATGGCTTGCTTCACCTTGGCAGTCCCCCACACAGACCCCACAGTTTGGTTACATTCTGTGTGCAGAACTCAGGCATTTCACCTGAGGAAACTGAATTTACTCATTCTACCATGGATTTAGCTCTTAACTTGCACTTTCTTAATTGTGACGTGGGTGCAGCTATGTTTCTCTACTGCTGTGAGATTTGTGGCTCCTGCGCCAGTTGCCATTCACAAATGCTAAGTATAGCCAGCATTACCCTTCGGTTGCAATGAGAAAGTTAAAGCAGCAGGAAATAGGCCTCGTTTCTAATGTACTGTGAAAAATAAAACTGCACTATAAAAAACACCAAATAGCTATTTGGGGAATGTATATTTCAACACAGGCTGCACAATGAAAGCAAAGCAACATTTGTGAATGTGCTACCTATTTAAAAGGACAAAAATATTGCTCCTTTCTTCAATATAAAATGTGTCAATTAAGTACCACATCAACACTATTAGAGCTATATAAAGCACTGTGAAAACAAATGTAATAAAGACTAAGATTCTCTGCAGTGCAGAACAGTTGTCTTTTCATCTATTAACCATGTGTTAAGAAATAAATGTGTCTGATAACCTTTGTATACACTCTATACTTCAATTCTACAAGCAAATGCAGCTATAAATTTATATAGACAACTTTAAAAATGTTCTTTTATATGACTTAGCCATACAGGAGAGAATTTACCAGTTATACCATTTACTGCTACACAATATAGAATATTTAAATTTACTTCAAATATATGTAAACCAAAACTTAAGATAAAATTGTGTGAAAATTTCTGATTCAAAATCAAGATATAATCATGGAATCATAGAATGGCTTAGGTTGGAGGGGACTGTAAATATCATCTAGTTCCAACTCCCTGCCGTGGGCGGGCTGGCTGCCCCCCACCAGCTCAGGCTGCCCAGGGCCACATCCAGCCTGGCCTTGAGCACCTCCGGGGATGGGGCATCCACAGCTCCTCAGGGAAGCTGTGCCAGGGCCTCACCACTCTCTGAGTGAAGAATTTCTTTCTAACATTAACCTAAATCTCCTCTCTTTTAGTTGAAAGGCATTTCCCCATGTCCTACCACTATCAGACTGTGTAAAAAGTTGGTCATCCTCCTGCTTGTAAGCTCCCCTCAAGTACTGGAAGGCCACAATGAGGTCTCCCTGGAGCCTTCTCTTCTCCAAGCTGAACAGCCCCAGCTCCCTCAACCCTTCTTCATAGGAGAGGTGCTCCAGCCCACTGATCACCTCTGTAGCCCTCCTCTGGACCCGCTCCAAAAACTGTGTCCTTCCTGTGCTGGGGGCCCCACGCCTGGATGCAGAACTCCAGATGAGGCCTCATGAGGGCAGAGCAGAGGGAGACAACCACCTCCCTCTTCCTGCTGGTCACCCCTCTTTCGAAGCCCAGGATACAGTTGGCCTTCTGGGCTGCAAGGGCACACTGCTGGCTCGTGTCCAGCTTTTCATCCATCAGGACCCTCAAGTCCTTCTCCACAGGGCAACTCTCAATGTTTTTCTTACAGTTTTTACTCATATCTGGGATTGTCCTGACACAAATGTAACACACTGCATTTGGCTTTGTTAAACCTCATTAGATTATCATGTGCCCATTTTTCGAGAATGTCCAGGTCCCTCTGGGTGGAATTCCTCCCTTCCAGTGTGTCACCTGCATTCAGCTTGGTGTCATCAGCAAACATGCTGAGGGTACACTCAATCCCACTGTCTATGTCATTGATAAGGATCTTGAACAGCACCAAGCCCAAGACAGACCCCTGAGGGACACCACTCATGACCAACCTCCATGTGGACATAGCGCTGATGACAATAACCCTCTAGCTACGACCATCCAACAAATTCTTTATCCACCAAATATTCCAGCTTTCAAATCTGTATTTCTCCAATTTAGAGATAAGAATGTGGAGCAGGACCATGTCAAAGGCCTTGCATTAGTCCAGGCAGGTGATATCAGTTGCCCTTGCCTTGTTCACTGATGCCATCACTCCATCCTAGAAGGCCACCAGGTGCATCAGGCAACATCTGCCCTTGCTGAAGCCATGCTGGCTGTCTCAGATCACATGCACATCTTGCATGTGCCTTAACATCTCTTCCAGGAGGATCCACTCCATGATCTTCCCAGACACAGATGTGAGGCTCACCAACCTGTAGTTCCTCAGGTATTCCTTTCTCCCTTTCTTGAATATAGGAGTGATGTTTCTCTTAAAAATTCCCTTTAATAACAGATTTAGTTAAAGATTCTATGCTGGATTTTCTGGAGCTATGTTTTAGCTTATCTCTGAAATAATCATTGTTACCTGTGTCCTAGTAGAGGACGGGTACAGAATGGCCTTTGTGTTTAACTGCTTCAAACAAATACTTTCCATATCAGCTGTCTGTTTTCCTTTGTTGCCTCTGGGTGAAGATCACTTTCACGTTTTATCATTTTCTTGTTGCAAATAATTAAGTGCCAAGTTTTAAATCCCTGGCAGCTCACACTATTCAGACCAATTATTCTATGTGCAAGGACAGCAACTACATGCAATTTATGTTCTCTGTCCCTCAGAGTTCATCACTTGAACTCAAGGCCAAGACCGAAAATCTAAATTTTAATCCCAGCTCTCTGACTTTGTAACCCTGGAGATGTCACTTCACTCATTTGTATTTGTTCCTCCTCTGCAAAAGCTTTTTAAACATTTTTTCCACACCTCTCATGAGAGCCTTCATACATGGATAATAATTTTCTCTTGGAAAAGAGAAAGGAAACAAAGGTATTCATCAGTTCTCCTCACGCTTACCAGAAGGGCCCCGTGAAGTCCGTGTTAGAGTTTAGGAAGAGGCTGAACAGCACTAGTAATCTGGAAAAGGGGGTGAAGAGCAAGGTTGTTTTTCAAAAGAAAGAACTTCATCCACAAGCACGGGCAGATTCTGAGAAATGTGGGTTTGTGTAGCCTGGAAAAGACATTACAGGGGATCTAATCGGTGTCCTCCACAACCGAGGCATGGTTACCATGTCAAACTCTTCTCAGAGCAAAAGAACTAGAAGCAATTACCACAGTTTGCATGAACTGAAATTTCAACTCAAAATAATGAGAAAAAGTTCTTTACTATATAAGTTTTAAAGCCCTAAAACAGGTTGACAAGAAAGACTGAAGAATATCCATCCTTAAACACCTTAAAACCTCAACAGTACAAAACCGTCTTTGAATGCAGCTCTACTTGGAACAGCAAGGTGAACCAAATGGCTTCTATGTGTTCCTCCCTACTTAAATCACTCAGTGATATGAACTCACTACAAGTTAACTCAATAGCTAACGGTTGCTCAGTCGTTTTCCCAATCAGGCATTAAAGATACATGAATATCATTTCTAACTTTCTTTAGATTCATCCAAAATAAAGAGCTGACACAAAACTCCTAAATCAAACCTGTGCTACTGCAGGAAACCACAACATGCTCCATCAAATCAGTCAGGCTCCACCTTGCATTATGCTCCAAAACCATCCTTTTCCAGAGGTTAGAAACTGCCTTCTCATTTCAAGCCTATATTTACTTCCAGTAGCAATAAATCCTAATTTTGTTTCAATGTTATTAGCAAAGTGAAACCTTTGGCACTGAGGTCTACAACAAGAATAAGAAATAAGGCAAGATTAATTACTCTTTCCAGTACAGTACCTTTCTCTCAACCTTCTGTCACATCATCCTGGTTAGACCTTTACTTATCTTATGGTTCTTAAGCAATGCCATCTACTCTTGAACTAAAGCTCAATTAAAAAATGTTTCATGTGGATGAGAATCCTTACTTGGGTGGAGTGCAGATAAATGAAAATTTCAGCTTTACCTCAGCCAAATATAAACAGTTATTTGCTCACAGAATAGTGTCTGGTTGGTCTACAGCTTCATTTTTCTTTGTCAAATCAATGTGTTATAACCTATTTATCCCATTTTACTTAATCCAATTACTCTTCATACTTCTAATTAATTTTCATTTATCATCTTGCAGTGCTCCTTCTCTATTCAACTATTATTTTAACTTAATTTTTAATTGTAATCTCTTGGAAAAAAAAAAGAAATGTTGCTCTATATTTCTGCACCATATAGTACAGCACTATCTTGCTCCACAAACGAGCTTTTAAACACAACAGTAATACAAGTCAGTTCTACTAGGCTAGAGGCTAGCTATCACAAAATTGCCTGGTTTTCACATCATTTACTGAAACATTTCTATGTTTTCCTGTATTCACATGCTAATAGTAAAGCTTGCTGCTAATAGATAAAATGTTTCTGTTTCCAGAACTTACTATGATTCAGCCATTACTGGCTTGGGGGAAAAAAAAAAAAAAGTACTCTGTCAAGACTTCTAATAAGTGACAAACGAAGTGTTGCTAATTATTTTTATTTTTTTTTAAACACTACCAGGTATGTAAAATATAATATATGGAGAAAGAGAAGTCAAATATTCAAATTTATGGAATCAGAGAAGAGGAAAAAAAGTCCTATCATTACAGTGTGAACAATGAATAGAGATGACTATGCTGTCACCTTATTCATAAAATGAATTGTGTTTTACACAGAAATTGCTTTTAAGCACAATTTTCATCACTCAGGCTTATTCAGCTGGTGAATGGAAATGGAAGTATGGCCAAAATTTGTTTAGAACAATCTTTAGGTTTCTATGCTAATAAATATCAAACAGTATAATATTCCCTGAGTTTTCTTATGTAGACAAAGGTAATTCACTTATGGCATTTTTGGAAAAGTATTCTACCATTTCCAGTATAGTCTAAGAAAATGAATTGTCAATATGTATTACAGAAATGCACAGAATAACTTTGATTCTGGTCTTCTCTGTTAAATAAACATTTTTATATTTTGATCATCTGTGCACTGCTTGTGGACTGTTATGCCTAAACAAACTCATTTTGGCTTCTACTCACATCTCACCCAGAAGGTTTTACTCAACTGGCTGTCTGGTGAATACTCACTGTTTCTTATTAGAACAGGTTACATGGAAATCAGAATGAAATATTTCTTCTGATAAAATAAGGCAATTGTGTAAAAATCCAAGTGAGGTTGAAGCTCTCTTATCAGAAGCCTTGTTAAGATCTCCAGAGAAAACCAGTCTTCTTGGCAACTTTAATTTACATCCTGCAACTGGAATTTTGCTTGAAAATGTCATCTTGAGCAAAAAATTTACATTTGAGAATTTCCATGACAGGTATCTAGAGAACTTAAGGGCATACAAGAATTTGAACTGAAGTATTCTAATGAAGTGGCAATTTCAGGGTAATAGGCATCAGCTTTCAGACAAAGCCAAGTCTCCCCAAAGGTCCATTCAAAAATAGCAACCTTGAATGGAAACTGCATCTTGAGATGACAGCCCAGATGATGGAAGATGACTGCCTTCACAATGTGCAAGACCGATGACATACTGTTCTGCAAAATATTCTGCTTCAGATAAATGAGGACTGCGTGTGTCATTGCACAAGTTTTGCTCATCTGCTAAGGACAACTCTAGGAATAGCACTGGAATAAAAGTCCTTTTCATCTTAACCTAGCCAAAATAAACTCATTCAGAAGGGGCAGGAGTGGTGAAACCAACAAGAGGAAAAACACCTCCTAAATCAAATTTCCGTAAGAGTTTCATTGACACAAAGAAAAAGTCTCTTCTTGCTAAGGACATTCACTTCCAAAATCTTCGTGCTGAGTGCAAGATTTCATTTATAAGAGGAAAGCAAAAGGCAAATAGAAGACAGAGATCTACAAAAATGCAAAGCAGCAGAAGAATTCACTGACTTATGGGGCAAACAGTAATTCTATTTCTACTTTAAGGCAGCTGCAAAATTCTTCACAAGAAATGTTCACAGACAACGTTTCCTTTTTTGAGGCAGAAATCCAGACCAGATATAATTTATGTATGCATTCCCATATTTTTACACTGATTGTTCAGGCCATATAAATTTCAGTTGGGTCGCTTCCTCAGATATGACCTATAAGACTCAGGTGTAAGTGCCACCAGATTACTGTATAGACTAGGATCAGGCAATTAAGCTTCTCATTCATCCACTAACAGTTTAATCCCCATTTTTTTAAGGTGAGACAGAACTATATTCGTCAGCAGATGACTCGGTGACCAGCAGGATGACACTGCCTTTGTTCTATCCATTCATACCCAAAATATCTCTGCGTGTAGAAAATCTGGGCTTTCTTTCCTGTCTGCTTTCCCATCAATTACAACCTGAATGCCGTTGTTTTGTCATAGGCCACCTTTTGTGATTTGAAGTGTTCCACATGATTATAAAAAGTAAAATCAGCTGGATGGCAACTGATTAGTCATGCTGGGCAGTCAAATCGTGATCGGCTGACAATAACAAAGTTAAAAAGTTGGCAAAATGTGGGATGTAAAACAATCCTTCAAAATTTCAAAGGTCTGCTATTATCTGACATAAAGAAACATTTACTAAGATACAACCTCCATTCTTATCTGTTCAGAATATTTCCCATGCCGGTATAGCAGAAGTTAACCAACACACCAGCATGCTAACACTCCTCTATTCATCTGAAATCTTGCTTGTGCTTCTGCCTGCTTTTCCCTACTGATTGCTCCCTTTGTCTTCTTTCTTCCTGGCTTTTTATTCATTTTTAAATTGCTCAGAGAGTGATGTGCAATCTTTCTCTCTCTCTTTTTTTTCAAGTTAATGCCTTTTTGCTTCTTTCACTTTCTTTCCCAACACACATTTGTTACATTGACCTTTTAGTTCCTGTTCTCTTCCTGAGTGTTGTCAATTCTAAGAATTTCAGATTGAAATGTGTTTGAATGTATTTCTCTTAACTCCATGCCAGAATCTAGCTATTGCATCAAATATCTCAGATTATCAAGGTGTTGTAAAAAGTGCATAATATTTGACAGACAGCGTACTGGAGAGACCAGTAAATCATTACTAAATCTGAACTGTTAAATTCTCAAATCTAATAATAGACAGTCACATATATTCTTAATTTAAATATCTCATTGTAAAATAAAACACTGCAATGTCAAATTCTGGGGTTATAAAATTAAGACGAGCTCTGGTAACTATGGTACACACACACACCATCACTGACCTATAAAGAAGGGTAACATCTAAACATTTTCTCACAAAGAATTTAAAATCTCAACTTCATTTATTAAAAAGAGTGTCCTACACCATCATCAAAGCTGCCTGTGACCATCTGCCAGCACAACATTAGGAACTTCCCTCCAGAAGGAAAAACCGGACCAAAAAAGAGCAAGCATTCCACTGGCACACATTAGTGGGAAGAAAAGGAGAGAAATCAGAACATCAGATTCTATATTGGGATAAAACCAATTATTTAGAACTTTCTGTGAAATTACCCCATTTGAAGCAACATGCTGCATAGCGTCATTCCTAAAGGTCGCCTGCATTACCGGAACATCTGCCTCCCCCACTGGAAGGGACATGGTATGTTATGTGCTACACAAACACTGAACAACTGAATGACCTCTTCCAGAAAGCTGGCAAAGCAAACATGAGGCAAAAAGAAGAGAAAAAAAAAGGAACTTACAGATGGATGCTGACAGATGGGGAGAGAGGAGATACTGAGAAAGGAGCGCTCGTCACCGCCATGCAGTGATGTCGGCACACCAACACTGCAGGGCTTTGACACACGCAGCTTTGGCTTTGAGAGGGTTGTTTACTTTATTAAGAATTTGGTTCAAGAAGAAAATTTGAATTGTGGGGGAAATTGAAATTAAACAGAAATCAAAGGTGAATAGCTCTTAACAGGTTACATGGGTAAAATGGACTGGGGAAACAAAAGGTTGGCACAGCAGAGGAAAGAAGCATCAATTTCCCTGAGTGGCCAACTGTTCAACTGCCCAGCCTGTCGGCCTGACAGCACTGTCCTTTGTTTCGAGGAGCAGGGGGAAAGCAGAAAAAGGCACATTCACAAGCAGCCCAGAGGCTGCCGAGAGCAGTTCTGCCCACTGGGACACGTCTCACCAACAGAGCCTATGTGTGGCCTCCGCTGGGCCCAGTGCGCTCCTCTAACCCAGGCACAGGGGAGTCCAGCGGCTGAGGAGGAGCGAGCAGCACTTCTCACTGCCTGAGCAACAATTTAGCAGGAATACTTCAGAAAGAAGCCAAAAGCTTTGGCTTTGAATGCTGAAGGCACTCTGCTTCTCCTTCAGACCAGTTGCTGCCCCACACAGACTCGGTAATGTTCTCTCCAGACACAAACCTTACGCCAGCTGCTTTTCATTCAGGCCCTTATCTTGTGCTGGCACTCAGCAATCTGAGTGATGCCACAGCCTGCCTTCGATGGGAATAACTATTGAGCTGGGGGTTGTCAACATTTATTATAGGCATAAAGAGACTGGAATAAATCAGAGGCAAAAGTGTATGATACAAATACAGGTTCTGAAAAGAACAAATACTAAAAGGATGTTAGCTTTTGCTAACTGTACTTTCACATGGAGGGGCATTAGAAAAGAACAAAGAAAACACATATGAATAGATGAAATAAAGTCTTAATACTTACCTGGAAGATCTGTCTACATAGCTATCATATTCAAAAATTTCAAAGCATTCAAAGTATATCAAATAGTAGTGTGCATACAGCAAATAATTGTGCCCTGTACCATTAGAGTACCATGCCATTGTTCTTCACAAATATTTGCAGGTAAGCCATGGAGGAAGCTTTCCTCCAAGGCTGTGTCACAAACACATGAATTACTGTGCAATTCACTGGAAAAAAAGTTTACTTTGCTGGTCAAGTAACAAAAGATTACTATTATATGATACATCGCCTTTTGCTGGCTAATGCCCAGCAGAAGGATGAGAAATCAAACCTTCCTTGTTGCTACTGGGGAAGGTGCCACTTCATTTATGGGATCAAGTTTCCCAAGCAAAGGTTATACTCTCCCAAACAAGGCAATGGTCAAGCATGGTTGCCAGACAACATGGCTTTAAAAGACTAAAGGGTCATATGCCTGAACAGTGATAGCTAAATACTTACTCTGATGTCTTCTCACCACTCAGTAATACAATTTCTCAGTCTTTACACAAAGCTGGTAGAACTACCCAAGGCCTCTATACCAGGTAGCAGTGCAATGTTCCTGATTTCCTTAATGAAGAAAGAGCGATGCTACTAACAATTTGTTTAATTTTGCTTAGACATACAGTAGTAATGAAGATTCCAGCATTTACCATATTTAATATATTGTAAATTTAATTTCTTTGCAAACACATAAAGCACCTTTATCGGTGTCAATAATACGTAAGATATTAATGCTTTGTGGGTTTGTTTCTACCATACAATGCAAAAATAAAGCAAAGCCAATTCAATAGCTTATTTCAAAACTGCCATGTCATCCTTTCTGTACCCAGAAATAGTCCATGTACCATTTACCTTTAACCTAAAATTTCCCATCCTTTTCCAGACTCTCTAGAGTTGTCCAGACATGGGAGAAGACTACAGACTTCAGATCCATGACAAACTGGGGGGCAGTCTGCTGTTACAAGTGAAGAACACAGTGCCAGAACAAAGCTGTAGCAGATTCAGTGCTACATGGTGGTGGTCTGCTTTTTAAAGGCAGAAACTAATATAAGCATTACAGTTTGCTCCCATTCTCCCCCTTTCACTCCTCTCTTCTCATAGTATCTCAAACTTCACACAGGGAAAGAACTCCCTTATAGAGTGGTGTTTACCTGACCATTCCCTTCCACATACCCTGTACAGCGCAAGCAAGATTAAACCAGGCAGCAATCTGTTTTTTTCTAACTTTCATGACAACATGAAATACCTGCCTGTTTAAAATCTTGCATATAGCAATTTATATAGACACTGAAAATAGTCAATAGCCTGAATTTTCCAAAAAGCTAACTGATATGTCAATTTTGGCAAGCTATGTCATATTGCTTTACTCAATCATTAATTAGTCTAATGAACACTAAAACCCCGCTAGATAGGATGAAGTTGTGACTCAGAGCAACAGATGTGATTGTGATCCGCAGTCCCTGGGGAGTGCCTGTGACAGCAATGTGGCAGTCAGCCTGAGGAGCAGCACCATGGAGGAAGGAATTTCTGCCATGAAGGAAAAAATTAGTCCTTGAACGGCAGTTAATTTGTTCCAGACAAAGAATTTTGCTGTTATGAAAGGAAAATGTCCTTTATGAAACCAGAATAAATCCCCAAACAAGTAAATTATTTTAACTCTATGGAAAACATCTAGTTTAGAAAGATGCATAAACAATAGCTGCTATTACCCTCTCCATAACTATATTTAAATACAATGAAAAGTAATAAGCTAATGCTCAGAATCTAAGACATACTAACACCAATGAACACATAAAAACGCGTATGTTAAATTTACTACAAGTGCTTCTGTACACAATGGTCTACCATGCAGCAGGCATGGGATAGATGTAAGATTATGTTGTTAGCAAAAACCAAAGCTGTCTTGTGGAAAAGTCAAAGTGCAAACCAGCTTTGATGCTGAAAGAAGACAAAAGACGGGCCCCAGAGCCGCCCAGCTGGTGGCAGCCACCCTGCACCATGTGAGCACTGCCCCGGACGCTGAAGCTTGTGGAGACCGAAAGCTTTACTGCAGCTGACCACAACTTCTTCCAAGCTACAGGCTAGCCCAAACAAGCCTCGTGACTGAGGTAGAGAAGCTCCGAAGTATGAAATCTTGTCACTGTGTGAAATCTAATACACACTACAAACACACCACAGGAAGCTAAAATGCATCATTTAACAGAAAGGAAGTACACTGCAAGCTTGAGTTAGAAAATGTGCTTAAAGCTGCTCACTGGTGTAGATGCCAGTGCAGCTACTTGAGAAAGAAGAGAGGTGCTCTAACAGCATCTTCTCTTCTTTACACAGCTATTTGCTCCGTCATATTCTCACAAGACAATGCAGAAACAAGAGCTTAGGCACTGCCACAGATGACTTAAAGCTGGTTGGTTAGTGTTCTTAAGGCAAGAAACTAAACACAGCTCATGTTCTGCTAAGAGGAGGGCAAGTGAGCTAAGCTTCTAACCAGGGTATACATTTCTCTTTCCAGTACATTTTTAAGCACAGTCCATCTCTGCTAATGTGTTTTTCTTCTATTTCTTTTTTCATCCTTGCTCTCTAATGTTAATTCCCCCTCTAGCATTCTACACTATCCCTGCCACATCAATTGTTTCCGGTAGCATATTACACTATCAAGGGAATTAAGATTTCCAAAACTGGACAGGAGTCCACCAACTCAAACTGCTAACCTATATCTACTGTCTGGTTAATAAGCATTTCTGCATTGAAGAGTTTCCATAGAAGTTGCAGTTGCCCTAATACAACTGAAGACAGTGCTGGACAGCAAAGACTTTCATTGAGATGCTCACAGAAGAGGCAATCAGACCAGATGTTTTAGAGAGGGACTCTTTTCTGAAGTGGCAAGTAATGGGATGCAAGGAAATGGTCTCAAGTGGCAGCAGGGGAGATCTAGGTGGGACATTAAGAATTTCTTCACAGAGAGGGTGGTCAACAATTAGAACAGGCTGCCCAGAGAAGCGGTAGAGTTCCCGTTCCTGTAGGTATTTAAGAGGCATGTGAATACCGCACCAAGGGACACGGTTTAGTGATGGGACTCGTTAGCTCAGTTTGATGGTTGGACTTCATGATCTTGAAGGTCTTTTCCAACCTAAATGATTCTATGAAACCAACCATAAAAGAATTTGTTTACATTCTTTTCTAGCTAGTTTAAATTAACAAATGTTATAAATCAGCAAACAAACAGTGAGATCCAGATGCCTGTGGAGATCTCACCAGTGTCTTGCAGAGCCTGTGTTCCAGATCTCAGTACAGTCAATCATATGATATATACGTTACTACAAGAACAACCTGTTTCTGCCTCTGTTCAGAAATCTGGCAGTGCTCAAGCTCACTTTTCACAGTGTGACAAGAATCCAAATGAAAAATTGTTCTTTGCTGTAAGATATAAGCACTCAAAGTAGGACTATATACCCTGGAAAATACAATGAGCTAAGACTTGCTAATTTTATGTAATCAAAGCTCCAATAAAGCAAATAAGATGAAAGTACTGTGATGTATTTGATAATTTTAAAATCATAAATGCTTAAACATGATGATTATTTCTCAACCATTATATGAAACAGTATATAAAGAAAGAATGGAAAGTGACTCAGAATGAGTGTGTTTTCTTTAAAGCTGTCCTATCTCAGTAATTAGTCACTCTCCTTACATGCATTAGAAAAACACCAGCCTGTATAATGTCATTTATTTCCACTGTAAACAGATGGCATATATTACAACCTGCAAAAAAATGTAAACTCGGTTCTTGAACATTAAAATTGAAGTGGCTGTTGAAAAATCTAGAATTTTTGGAATGTGAAATTGAAAAAGCATCATCACCAGCAAACAGGCCACAAACTTCTCACGCTTGTAAGAACCTTTTTCTTCTGTTCCTGTGTGCAAATGGAACAGGGCTGCTGATGCAGCATAACACTATGATTTCTTTCAGTTCTTTGCACTGAAATCATACTTTTGTACTACAGAACTAAACTCTGATTGGACTCAGGATCAGTCCCTTGTTCTTCAGCTGCACTAAGGGCTCAGATTTAGGATAAAAACAAATGTTAAAATGTTAAAATTAAAAAATTGTTTAAAAAATATCCAAATTGATTGAAGTCTTACTGAGATCTTACCTGGCTTCCAGCAACCCCTGATGCAAAAGCAAAAAATAGTACTTCTATTTCCTTCCCTCTCTCACCTACGTAAAAAGGTGACAAGTACTTCCTTAATGCACAGACAAATCTAACTCTTCATATTAAAAAAGACAGTGGTAATGTTTGAAGGATGAAAGCGCACACGACAAATGTTTGTTGTTTCTCATGAGGCAGACCAGAAACCCATGAGGAAAGCCAGGACTTGCCTCATTTTCTTTCTGATAACAAAGTCCTCTTTTCCATTCAGGCTCACTGAGGTTATATTTACAATGCAGACACTGACACCACTGCATCTCATGTGCCTTCAGACAACTTGCCTTGAAAGTAGCAAGCTGAAGAGACTAATGGGAATCTAAGCATTTCCTTCAAATTTTTTCTCAATTTTTATTTGTTTTTAAGAACCAAATTCATTACTTTGCTACTAGACCTATGATTCAAAGACCTGAAGTTGAAAACATCAAGTTGTCACCTCATAAACTTCAATTGCTCAAGCTTTTTCATCTCCTTCCCCAATCTAGAAACACATTGCAGACATAACACAATTAAGTACAAGGAAGAGTAAGAATAAAAAACCCAAATTGTCTCAAATGATTATTTTTGTTGTGCTTTTGTCCCCCTCCCTCTACGTCTAGAAAAGCTTCTAAAGTATCTTCTATGCATAATCCAGACCAAAAAACCAGGATTAGGTGAGAAGCAGGCCTTCAGAAAACAGAAGTTTGAATCAGCAGCCCACCATTTATGTGCTCTTCTTTTCCATTACAAGATGTAGAGAATAATTAAACTTCTCTGTAAGATTCATAAAATTCATCTGACAACTCAGTCTCACAGATTTTTCTGTTGGCTAAAATGTGTGTAAGGCATGCTCTCGGGAGAGTGCAATATACAAGTGACTACTGAAAGGAGACAGAATATCACAAAAGGATTTTGCTCTTTCTGAAAAAGTTCCAAAAACATTAACTGAAGTATTATTACCTCTCCTGGCTTGTTAGCCATGTTAAGCAGTCACAGGCAGGTCCCTCTTCACCCAGAGGGGATCAGACCTAAGTTGCACTCCAACGTATCTCCTCCAGCTCTGATAACCATGATCATTGAAGAAACTACTTGAAACATAGACAAGAAGCACATATCCTTGTCGTTTCTGTGTTCTCACCCTCTGGTTGTGTTGGCACCCTTGTTCCCATCCTGGGCCCTCCTCATTAACACTGTCTCTGTTACCACTCATTTTCCTCACTGGCTTTGCACGTAGCATTGTTCCTCACTGTGCCAAAGAATTAAGGGCCTCTTCAGTGATTTCTTATTTATCTTTCAATTTGGTGACTGTACTCCATACCACATCATCTGCATGGGCTATTTTGATCACAGCAATCTTTATTTTGTAGGCTGCTCACAATAACCAAGCCTTGATTAGCCTGTAGATGTTACCTTTTTTTTGTTCTAATTTACAATCCACTTCTGGACTATTTTCATTTACAGTAACCTCTTGCATTGAGCAGAAGCTTTCTATATATACACATATTCTATCTCTCAACCTCTGTTGTATAAAACATTTTGAGTAGCCTGCAGTGGTTTAACTCTTATTGACAGACTCCAAAGAATCCAATTTACAGGGCTGGTTTCTATGCCCTTAAAGTAAAGGTGAATAAACAGATTTAAAGGGCATCATATCTCTTACTCTGCGTTTGAATGGGATTGGTAATATATTTCACTGAGGTTTTCGTGTTGCTGTATTGGGCAGCATCTAATCAGGTGACCTTTTCCAGTCTAATTTTGTGTCTTCTCAATATGCACTGTATTTTCTGTGTAAGTAGACACTTTATTGCTAAGAATATATTTGAGTAATACATGTCCCTTAGGTTTTCACACATGAGCGAATGCACAGCACAAACGAAATTCTCTCCCCTTACTATACTTCAAGGAAAAATGAACTGAATTGGTCACTAATTGATATCTGATTTCCTCATCTAAAAACTAAAGAATGGCCCTCACTAGGGAAAACGGAAACATACAGTTTAACAAAATTATGCCCACTAAACTTTAAAAACTGCACAAGAAGTGTATTTTTGTAAGAGAAACTGCTGCAACATAAGTGTGCTCCAGAAGCTATTGAGATAAATAACATGTTTTAAAAAAACTCCACAAAACAAACAAAAAACCCTACCCTACGGCACTGCTATTTAGGGAACCTTCTCAAGCAATCATTCATGGATGATTTATAAAAAGCATCGCTACTCTGAGTTCATTTCATTACTTGGCTATACATATGAATAGCATGAATGAGATGCATTTAACTGACTTATCAACAGCGACACCATGTCTATGCTAAATGTAAAGCCAAGCCATTTCAGTTCACATAATTGCTAATAACCCAAGCCATATGTTCCAACAAAGTCTTTGCTCCCACCCATGCAGTTCACGCATTTCCTTCTGTATGGTCCTGCAGTGAAGTTAATACTGACTTTGTGACATGAGAGTCATTACCAAGGCAACAGACAGAAATCAAACAGCATTATGATCTCACTGTAGGCAAAAGGAAGAGAAGAAACCAAAAGCAGAAAAAAATGGGAAAATTTTCTATTAAAGACAAAACCTTCAATAATGACAGAAGAAATGCTAGAAAATATAATTGTGTGTACATTTCTTCTTTAAATAAATACTTGGTTTTCAAATCATCTCCAAAGTGAAAATCCTTTTTAAATATGGTTTCACAACCTGGAGAACTGTAGGAGCAGATTTTTATCATCTATCATTAAAAAAAAAAATTGCATTAAGGCAAAACTACAACAAAAAGTACCATTAGCAGGATTGTTAGTTGTTTTTCAGAATTTTAATAAAAGCCTCTCAACATTCTGGCTAGCTTCCCTCTGAAGACTACATTTATTTTCTTGAAAAGCCGGTGAGGTGGAGGGGGCAAAGTGCTCTTGTGCACATAGTCCCTGATGACTAGATTTTATTAAAAAGAAAACATTCTTCTAGCTAATAACCCAAGACAGTAGTCAAAAGGGAAAGGGAAAAAAAAAGAAAAGATTTCCCATTGTAGCTCACTGAGTTAAAGGTCCAGATTTGGGGGAGAAATAAACAGATTTATGAAGCGGGGAAAAAATGCAGTGTTTCAAAATAGACTGAGAATCTACAGTTAAGTGCTTGTTGTAGGACCTCACATCAGCACCCTAAACCTGCTTCCTCTGCAGTTTTTGTTATTTGTTTTTAAACCTAAGAAAAATTATACGGCAAATAAACATGAGTCTCAAGATTAAGTGCTTGCCAATCTACAATTTATTTATATTTAGGTTTGTTTAGGTTTCTTTTTGCTTTTATAATTGATATATAGGTTAAGAGAATTATTGGGAGAGATATGGGATATAGAAATTTAACTTAAGGAAAATGCCCTTTGATCTCACCCTTGTTTTCTATAGTATATCTACTAATTCAAACACCAGAAAAGCAAACGTTATTTCTAATATAACAACAGAGAATGTACCAGTTTAAGCAATTAGAAATGATGAGCTTCCTACTTGCCTCAAGAGACACTCTCGGTCTAACATCTCTAAGCACTAAACCATGCTCTGATAATCATTCCAGATTTTACTTCCCTTAATTTCACCCCATTACTCCCATTACATAACACCTTGAACTATTTGCCTGATCTTTCTGATGCTCATCCCTTCAAAGGTTTATACCTGAATTACTCATTCTTTGATCTCCAATACTCCATCTCCAAAAAGCTTTGGCTAGTTAAATTGACAAAGCAAGTAGCTTCTTCCATAAGATGAACATTTTACAGCTTTAATCTAGCTAACAACTCCATCATGATTCACTGGTTTGTTTTGCATTTTTTTTTTATTCCTGTAAGTGGCTTAAAGCTGTGATTTTTCCTTTCCATTTCAAAAGGACTTTTCAGTCCACAAAATGCACAAGAACTGGCATGAGCAGTGAGAACCTTCCAGTGAGAGGAAGCCTTGCAGCTCTGTGTACTGCACTGCCCAAATAACCCAAGCTATGGGTTTTTGCTTGCTGGCTTCACAGTGAATTTCAAATCTATACTTACAAACTGACTCAGACTATTTTCAGACCATCACACAAGGTCAGCACAACAGGAGAAGGAAGATTCACTTTCTGTTCAATGTTATCTTTAATTTGAAACCGAGCGTAGTGTGGTTTTAGTGCTATCAACACTTCACAGCGCTTCACAGGAGTCTTTTTTTCTTTTTTTTTTTTAAAATAGTCTCTCATGGGTATCCTAAACAAACCCTCACTGTTATTCCAGCTGATAAATTACAGTCTTTGGAGATAACACATGAAATTCTTAAGCTGCTAAGACGTATGTGCGGTTGTACACACACAGCATGGGGTGCTGTAGGCCATCGGCAACAAGCATACTCAAAAATACCTAAGAAAAGTATTTTACTCTATAAACAGACACAGAAAATGATACATAAACTTCAGCAATATCATGACAGACTATAAATGTTCAAGTTTACTGAAGTGCCATTTTGAAAAAGGGCTTTTGTTCCATCCCATCCTTGGAAGCCAGGCCCTCCTCCAGGTACTGAAAGGGCACCCCTGTTCCCGACTTAAGGGAAGAGGCAGCATGTACTCTTCACCCCATCCCAGCATTCTTTTGCTAATGCAAACAGTTAATTTTATTCTCAGACCTGCTGCAATTTTCCTTAGCTGGCTAACTTGCTAATTATTTGCTTATTTCTTAATTATTGGGTACAGCTATTGGCATCCTGTCATCAACACATCCATGTTTCAGCCACCACCTATAAGGTTGCCATGACATGCTTCCATGATGAGGTAGAAGAAGAGAAATTTCGGGGCAGGAGGTGGAGAAAGGGTGGGTGCTCCTCCTCGGCCTACACCCACGGGAGGGCCATGGGGAAGGACTGGCTTTGCACACACGGCCTTTCCCAGCAGATGTAAGCCCTGCCCATGATTCCTACAACACACTGCCATCAAATACTGCCTACAATTTCTGCAACCTGTTCCCATTTGTGAGCATCTTAACTACTGGATTTTAAATTCTGTCTAATCAGCAAATTTGAGGCCCCAAAAATCAAGCAGCACCTCCATCTCTGATTCAGAATGTGTCCTGCTTGGTCACATCCAAAGCCACAACTTTTCTCTTCAGGCTGTGGAATAATGTTCCAGATTTAAGATGAGATTTCCACAAAGCTAGTAATTTTCCAATTCAGATCTGCAAATTTACTGAGAGGAAAAAAATACTACTGCTAAAAAATAATGATCTATGTTCCAGGGCTTGGAAAACTTGTAACATAGTCCAATCTTCATGCAAGAATCTTGTGCTTGATAAGGACAAATAGGTGACTATCAGGTGTTTGGAGCTCCCTTTTTTTTTTTTTTTTAATATGTTTATTTGAAGCATGAAGTTCCTTTATTTATAAGGAAATAATCTCAACTGTGATAATAGTACATTGCCTATGAATAGCAAGAAAGGTTTTTAAGTATGTCAATAGTAAAAGGAGGACTAGAGAAAATGTGGGTCCACTACTGAATGAGGAGGGTGCCCTGGTAACAGGGGACGCTGAGAAGGCAGAGATACTGAACATCTTCTTTGCTTCAGTCTTTACTACTAAGACTGCCCCTCGAGAATCCCAGACCCTAGAGAGAGAGAATCCAGGGAATGGAAGACTTCCCCTTGGTCAAGGTGGATCTGATCACAGAACATCTAGCCAAAATCAATGCACACAAATCCATGGGCCTCACTGGATGCACACGCATGTGCTGAGGGAGCTGGCAGAGGTGACTGCTGAACTGCTCTTTATCATCTTTGAAAGAGATGATACAGAGAGAACAGGAGAGGTCCCTAAAGACCGGATGATAGCCAGTGTCACACAAGTCTTCAAAAAGGGCAAGGAGGAGAAGCTGGGAAACTACAGGCCAGTCAGCCTCACCTCTGCCCCAGAAAGGTCATGGACCAGCTTGTTCTGGATACCATCTCCAAGCAACTGGAAGAGAATAAGACTATCAGGAGCAGTCAGCAAGGATTCACCAGGGGGAAATCACGCTCAACCAACCTGGTAGCCTTCTGTGATGTCATCACTGGCTGGGTAGATTTAAGAAGAGCAGTGCATGTTGTGTACCTTGACTTCAGCAAGGTGACTGACACTGTCTCCCACAACATCCTCCTAATGAAGTTTAAAAAGTATGGGATAGATGAATGGATGGTGATGTGGATTAAAAACTGGCTGACTGGCAGAGCTCAGAGAGTTGTTATCAGCAGCACAGAGTCTAGTTGGAGGCCTGTAACTAGCAGGGTTTAGTGCTGAGTCCAGTCTTGTTCAACATCTTCATCAATAACCTAGATGAAGGGATAGAGTCCACCCTCAGCAAGTTTGCTGACGATACTAAGCTAGGATGAGTGGCTGACTCACCAGAAGGCTGCTTACTGACTGCCATTCAGTAAGACCTGGACAGACTGGAGAGTTGATTAGAGAGGAACCTGATGAGGTTCAACAAGAGCAAGTGTAGAGTTCTGCACCTGAGGAGGAATAGCCACATGCATCAGTACAGGTTTGGGGCTGACCTGCTGGAGAGGCGCTTTGCAGAGAAGGACCTGGGCTTCCTGGTGGACAACAGGCTGGCCGTGAGCCAGCAGTGTGCCCTTGTGGCCAGGAAGGCCAATGATACCCTGGGGTGCATTAAAAAGAGCGTGGCCAGCAGATCATGGAGGTGATCCTCCCCCTCGACTCTGCCCTGGTAAAGCCACATCTGGAGTGCTGTGTCCAGCTCTGGGCTCCAGTTCAAAAAAGGCAGTGATCTAGAAGGAGTCCAGCAGAGGGTGACAAAGACGATTAAGAGCCTGGAGCAACTTCTGTAAGAGGAAATTCTGAGTGACCTAGGACTGTTCAGCCTGTAGAAGAGAAGGCTGCAAGGGGATTGTATAACTGTTTATAAATAAATAAAGTTCAGGAGTCAAATCAATGGCAGTGGACTCTTCAGTGATGAGCAACAGTAGAACAAGGAGCAATGGTCTAAAACTTGAATATAGGAAGTTCCATACAAACACGCAGAAGAACTTCTTTAAGGTAAGGGTGATGGAGCACTGGAACAGGTTGCCCGGAGAGGTTGTGGAGTCTCCTTATCCGAAGACATTCAAGACCCGTCTCGACACCTTCCTCTGTGATCTGCTGTAGGGAACCTGCTTTACCATGGGGCTGGACTTGATCTCTAGAGGTCCCTCCCAACCACTGTGATTCTGTGTAAAATGGTTGCTATACGTGCAAACCTTTCAAAATACCAGAGTTAGGGTTTCATTTTCCTTCAAGTGCTATGAAACTGGTATAGGCAGCTTCCATAAACTCTCATTTAAAAGATTTTACACTGAGCGGTATGAAATGTAGGTATTAGCTTATTTTTTTCCTCTGAAGACCTGTTCTAAATTAATTACATGGTTTCTGTATAGCATGTATAGCAGAGGCATTTAGTATAACAGGACAGTCATCTTCCCTGAAGTGTTAGACTAGACTTCTGTTTGACTATTTTTCAGAAAAAAAATTACACAATCTGGGAAGCAGCTATATACTATGACAGTCATTTTCTGAATATGCATATCTTTTCTCCACTGAAGTTTTTTACATTGAGTTTGCATGCAGTTATATATAAAGCATCTTTCAATATGAAGAAAGGATAATGTGATAAAATGAAGGTCAATCCTCAAAAAAAAAACCTGTTATTGCAAGTATTTATTAAAACTCAATAAAATATTTAAAGTATTATTAACTCAAAAGCAAGCTGGCCTGCAACATATGCTTTCTTTTGGTTTTATTAAACACTCTCTAAACCCTAAGGGGAAAATGCAAAATTTAAGATATGAGGATATGAATGAGACATTTTCTCCACAAATAATATTGAAGGGTAAAAACCAAAGCAAGTAGCAGCTTAATGCTTTAGAGACAATTAAGCTTGTCAACTGCCAAAACTTCTCAAAAGTGCCTTGACAACATTACAAAAGCTGTATTTTAAAAACATTAATGTAAGTGTCCCCCACTTCAGTCAGATTTAAAGCACTGCTGGGTCTCAGAGTATTAAAAAACAACTGAGTAGAGAAGTTACTGGTTATGCAAAAATGAAGGTGACATGACAATCTGCTTGGAAATTACTGTCACTCAATTTATATCTAAATGGAGACCACAATAAAAGATACTTCATTCTTTAATACATGCCCTTCAACTTGGATGTAATTTTAACATTGTGAAAGCTTTGGGCATTTTACTTTTTTTTTTTTTAATGCACAACCAATAAGAAGTTAATACAACCTAAAATCAAGGCTTAGTTACAAACCACAAGAAAAATCATAGAATCACCAAGGTTGGAAAAGACCTCTAAGATCATCCAGTCCAACTGTCCACTATCACCAATATTTCCCACTAAATCATGTCCCTCAGTAAAAAAATGTGACCTGCTGTTACTTTTTTCCTGTACAACCTCTGTTTACAGATGTCAACAACTGGTTTCCAATATGCAAACCAACAGTCAGTGGTCTAGTAAAGTCTCATTTCAACGACCAGTTTACTGATTTTAAATCTGGCATAATTTATTAATAAATTCATTTTTAAATTCTGAAACTCTCTATGGCTGCTGAAGCCAGAGGAGAAAAGGTTGTTACTACTTCTATTGTAGTTCACAAAATCCTGAATAAATAACATCTAATGAGACACTTTTTACTGATCTTCAAGCCAAATACCAAGGGTTTATCTGTAGCCACTGTTCTAAGCCACCTACTCTGTATTTTGTTTTAAAAAGAAGCTTATGAACTGGAATTCAAAGTGGAATTTCTCTATCTTGACTTTCCCAGTCCCTGAGGGTTAAATCACACGTTGCTCTCCTGGGGCAGCTGCACTGCTGGGGACAGGTGAATACTGCCTGGTGCTCAGCAGCTGCAGGAGCCAAAGTTTACAGCTCCTCACAGGCTGGAGCTCTGTAATTGCTGCACAACAGACCCAGCTATTAAACCTGTCGGGAAATATTCTTTGATATTATTAAATTACTCTCTAGCATCCATTACACTTCAGAAGTATCCTGGCTTCTTGCCAGCCTCATTCCTTTTCTCTTTCTTTCTCTCATTTACATTCAGTATGGTATTCATTCACTTCTCCCATTAATTGTTTTTAGTATTCTTAACTTATCTTCAAACCTTCAATTTCCATTTGTTGTACAACCTCCTCTTGTCCTCTTTTGTCTTGTTCTTTCTTTTCTACAGTTTTTTCTCGTCTCTCATTGCTTTGAGTCTTTCTCCTTCTCCATATAGTAATTTCTTCCACTTCCTATTTCTTGCCAGCTGGAAAAAGATGCTTGTTTTTATCATCTTTTTCTTTTCTTTTGTTCACTTGCCACTTGCACAGATTAAAAACCCAAGACTGGTAAAGTTCAAACGCATCTGTGGACCAAACCTAGACATTAATATATTTTACATGTGGATTCACTTAACTTTTAGGAGATGCAAGGAAATCTTAACAACAAAAGGACATTTTATTAACTAGGAAAAACAGATCATACATGCAAGCAAAAATAGGAGCCTAAATGTTAACAAAAATGCTGAAGGCCTTAAGTGCTCCTTGTTGATACATTACACCACATTTGCGCTACAGAAAGCTTTTCTAGCACAATGTGAAAAGATAATAGCCAATGACTAAATTAACATCACATTAAGCTTACTGTTTCAGCTGCAGAACACAATATTTTGTCTCGCTTTTATGAAGTCCACTTTTCTTAAAGTTTTGTGAGAACAGAGATAATCAAGATGTTACAGCTGTCTCTTACCTCAGACATCTGGTCTCTGGGGCACATTCTATGTGAAGGCACATCAGCTGGTCCCAAGAATGCCAGTACACGCGACAATACCTTCATGAAGTTCTGACAAGACAATACTGAGCTGCCTCCAATTATGGCGAAATTGCTGCTTAGTATTCAAGGGAACTGGAGATTTTTCCAAAAGCTTTCTTGCCCATGATTTTTT
The DNA here is from genome assembly GCF_002078875.1 of Numida meleagris. Classification (NCBI taxonomy): domain Eukaryota; kingdom Metazoa; phylum Chordata; class Aves; order Galliformes; family Numididae; genus Numida; species Numida meleagris. Next base: position 15,006,347 of record NC_034409.1, on the reverse strand, counting down.
TTTTCTTTCGAGTGCAGTAAAGCTGCATAGTATCAGGAATGTTTTCAGAAGCCAGTCTTGCTAAGAATTGAGAATACAGCTAAAACACTGACTGAAGTCTCTGCTTCTGTCTCCTCTACTGAAGTTTTTCACCAGATAATCTGAAATAGCTAAATCCTTCAAGCCTTGTCTTCTTCCTACTCCCAAAAATTATTTTCTGCCTTTCACTGTTATTATTATTAAAAGAAGGAACTGGGAAAATTGAGCTTATAGTTTTGCCATAAAATGGTTTTCTTCTCCCATGTTTTAAGAATAGTCACTGTGGGCTAGAACGTACCTGTATAACTCTGTTTCAACACACTTCTCAGGCATGTTATTATTAGATAGCTAACTTGTAGCACTTACTATTAGAATCATAGAATGGCCGGGGTTGAAAAGGATCTCAAAGATCATCTAGTCTCAACCCCTCTAGTGAGAGCAGGGTTGCCAACCACTAGACCAGGCTGCCCAGAGCCACATCCAGCCTGGCCTTGAATGCCTCCAGGGACAGGGCATCCACAACCTCCTTGGGCAACCTGTTCCAGTGTGTCACCACCCTCTGTGTGAAAAACTTCCTCCTAATATCTAACCTAAATCTCCCCATCTCAGTTTAAAACCATTCCCCCTTGTCCTATCGCTATCCACCCGCATGAACAATAATTTCCCCTCCTGTTTATATGCTCCCTTCAAGTATTGGAAGGCCACAATGAGGTCTCCCCGGAGCCTTCTCTTCTCCAAACTAAACAAGCCCAGCTCCCTCAACCTTTCCTCGTAGGAGAGGTGCTCCAGCCATATTCAGTTGTATTCTGGAATACAACTTCCTTCCCAGGGCCTTTCTCAGTATCTTGTCAGACAGATTTGTTAAACTAGGCTTGAAAGAGTGAGGTTCTGTTTTCTAGAAGAGAAAATACCAGAATGACAAGAAACTGGAAAGTTAAACCATTTCAGATCTGCTTGCAGCCGCGTTAGAGATGGTTGCCTAAAATTGTCTGACTGTACCTTTTACAGGTCAGTTAAGCTGGCAAAAGCTTTGACAAATAGGAAACATTTTTTTCTACATTGGGCACCACCTCCAGCAGTGGTATTCTTGTTCTTAGGGGAAAAAAAGGAATCAAAGTAATAGGTCACTGAGCTTCATTCTTTAAATGACTACATCGATCATGCTAGCATTTGTTCCCATGAGAGTCACACGCTCCTTAGCCTATTTTTACATTTTGCGTCTTTTTTAGATCCACCTCCTCAATGCAGAGGTTGCTCTGCACGCTGTTCTCACCATTTCAGTAACATCTTGTTCAGGACTGCAGTTCCTGGTTCCCCACGGTTGGATGTTATGCACATACATGGCTGACACAATATGAAACTACATCAGCTTATTGCACAACAGCATGGCAAGAGCACAGTCCTCAAGAATTCTTACCAATGTTCTTTGAGTTCTTTCTTTCACCATTCTCAAGAGAAATCCAACTATATATGGACTTTGTTAGTCACTGGATTCACAACTGATGAATGTTTTCTAGTTAGAAATTCGGTAAGAGATTTCTGAACCCTTAAACATTGAAGGTCTAGATTTTTGTTGTCTCCCTGAGCTTTAGGGTTTATTTCCTGCTTTTTACGATCTCTTCTTCTCCTGGAGACACTTGATGATGATTTTTTGGCCTCTGCAAAACTCCTCTACACAATTCCCTGCTTCTAACATCCATACTTTTTAATTATTATACAACTACTTTCTTCCTTGTATTTTCATTTGATTTTCCTGCTTTGTAATTTTTATTTTATCACTATTACTATTATTCACTTATTTAATAGTTTTTCAGGTCCACACAAACTCACTCCTCTGACAATTGCTAATTACTTTCTTACACTAAAATACAAGATTTAACAATTTTTTTTTGCATCAGAAGCAATGGAAAGTCCCAAGTTAAAAGATTAGAACAAGCTGGGGCCCATCATGCAGGCCGCCAGGTTCAGTGGTCACAGTGCAGAAGAGCGCCGTGGAAATACGTAAAGAGAAAGGGGCAAACTGGAGGCTGCTCAATCCTCTACGAGGGAAAGGCAGGCAACAACAAGTCAGGGTGATAAGATCCTTCTCCTGCAGCATATAAAGAGGGATAGTAACAAAGGAGGACACTCAGCAGCACCAATAGTTTAGAGTGAACAACCATCACAACATTTTTTGTGAACAATGGGTTTTGGTAACTGAGTTTGCTAAACCAGCAAAACCCACACAATCCTACAACCTCCATTTTCCTGCTGCTACAAAACAGCAGCCCCAGAATGACAGAACCAAATGTTATGGAGAGCAAAATACTCTTTAGAGAGTTAATACAATCTGACAGTTCCACAAGGTACCATTTAATTACTGCATTAAAAGCAATCATCAGGTTCTATGCAAGCAAACCATCAACAGACAGCTGCTTACTTGCATTTGAAAAATATCCTTTGATAGGAAAATGTTTATCTTGCATACTTGATAAATAAAAATGTTCTTATACAAGATTATTAAAAAATATTCAATATTGCAAATGGTTTACAAGTCAGGCCTTTAACAACAGTGCCTTCACGTGTTTATTATAGGCATTTTCTTCTTTTAAAGTCAGGATTCAGAAATGTTTTATTGTAATTCTGTCCACCTACACATCCAAAAGCAAATTAGGGCAATTCCAAACTATTTGTAAAACCTCCTACAGAGAAAGTAGTTTGAGATTTTAAAACATATGAAGGTTAAAATAAGCAGAGTCAACCTAGCAGAGTCACAAACCTTGTGAACTGTCAGGTTTTGGAACTCGCCTAGGAAAACATCCCCAAAGTAGCAAGAACCAACATGAGAGAATGACTGTCCTTGGCCAGAGGTTGCATCCATATCAACTATACTAATACTTCAATAATTTTTATTATATCAAGTTCCCTAATTAACTTCTAGACTTATTTCTACTTTTGGCATCCGTAACATAGAACCATAGAATTAGCTAGGTTGGAAAAGACCTACAAGATCATCCAGTCCAACCATCCACCTACCACCAATAACCCCACTAAACCATGTCTCTCAACACTATATCTAAATGTTTCTTGAACACCTCCAGGGATGGTGACTCAACCACCTCCCTGGGCAAACATCTAACATCCCGTGGCAATGAGGTCCACTGTAACTATGCATTGCATGAAAAAATGTTTCCTTGTGTTTATTTTAAACCTACTGTTAGGTAAGAACCAGGAGTCAACAAAACTGATATAAGAATTAATTAACAATCATAACTTCCCCAACTTCTGCACAGCATTAGTAATTTTATGGATAATGCATTTCTTCTCAACTTATTTCTTTTCCCAGCTGCAGAGCTCTAACTATCCTGTTCAAATACAGGTATCCATATACAACCCCATATACAACTTGGTTTATCCATATTTTAAAAAGGACATCTACAGCTGTTTGTACTGTTCCAGACTGATCGTGGATATCAATGTTGTGTTTATATTGAATTCTATTCAGTTTCAAGATCTCTAGATAATTCCCGCTGGCAAGCATTACTGCACAATATTGTAAAATTAACACTTCTGCCACTTCACTTGTTATTTTGTGTTATTCTCCCAAAACAGTTCATTTTCACAGATTTGGGGATATTAATCTTCTGAACAGTGTATGAGTACAAGCTGGATTTTTGCTGTTTAGCCTCCTTCATAAAGTCAAAAATGCCAAACAGAAAAGATCTCCACATAGATTCCTGTAGGATTCTACGTGGGACTTTCCTCCACTGTGATATTTTCTTCTTATCCTTTGATTCTCCTTAAAAAGTTATTAACCCAGGAGGATTATTTTCTTACTTTTGTGACCATGCGATGTCTTGAAGAAACTCTGGCTGACATGGACGAGTGTGGTTGGATCGTATGGCACAGTCCTTACATGCCCACCAACTCTCCTACCCAACAGAGCTGCAAGCTATAGTCTGCACCCAACAACCACGTTGGCTCTTTTTCATTATCTTACTTTCCCTGTGTATACGTTTTTCATATTCATAAACATACATCTTCTCCTTTGATTCTATAACAGTTTTCATTTCGGTATGGAGAGAAATAAAATTTTCTGGGCTGGACAGAGCAAGCTACCTTTCCAAATTCTGTTATTACGCATTTGAAATAGTCCAGACCTGTTGATGCACCTTGATTAGATCCACACAATTTGTTATTCATTTTAATCTGCTTGTTCTAAAATTTCTTCCCCTAATACTACAATTTGAAACAGACCATGTGAGACATCTTAAGTAAGCTCTAGTGTAGGAATTTTCATATATCCTCCATAAACAACACAGATGCAACAAGGGTCTTAAGGTTTGCTGCTACGGATTTATCTCCTGCTACTGTTCTCACGCCTTGACCCATACTGAGCCTAAAGACCCCAGGTCGCTTGCCTCTGCTGTGCCTGAGATTTCTTCAGAGCTCCTTCTGTGCCTGTCTTCTGATTTTCACAGATAACTTAGCAGTTATGCATTCTCTTCTTTTCCACCTTGGGTTACAATTTCCGCTTTATAATGTCACTCTTTATAAAGTCTATTTTGGACTTCCCTCCTTTGCAGTTTAACAATACTGTTTGTTGTTTTTTTTTTCCCCTTATAATAGATGGTAGATATTTAATATTTAATATGGTAGCTCTCAATACACTAAAAGCTTTATTATTTTAGCTGTTCCTTTTAACTATTTCCTAACCAGCTTCCTGGTTCAGATGTAGTCTCTCCGAAAAATGTTACTGCAATGTATTTTAGACTTCCTCTTAAATAACAGAGAAATCATGATTGTTATGGTTACTCTTGAAGGGAAGCTCAGCAGTAATTTCATCTTAAAGTAGGTCTTGCGCATTGCACATTTGTCAAGAGTTACTCCTCACATGAGCTGACAGCTTTTCAGAAAACCGAATATATTCTTCTTCACCTCTACATTTGCTGAGTCTTTGTACACGTAATAGAACATATAATAAGACAAATGCTTCTTCCCTCAGCATCTTACCTTCTTTAGCACTTCATAGTGATTTTCAATCCTGTTTACGTGGTCAACAGCCTCATACCCACAGTATTTTGATTTATTTGCACACAAATTCAAGCCATGAGTACCTTCTCATCTATGCTTTCATAGCTTGGATTGTAAACCCTAACATATAACAATGTCTCACTCAGAGTGGTTTGCAATGTCATCTTTATATAAATGTTTATCCTTATCCTAACATCTTGCACCATTTTTCTGAGATGCCAAATATGTCAATATTCAGATTTAAAACCAGCATTAGAGCTCTCACACTCAAGTTTTCATATTTCAAATTTTGTCCAGAAGGCCATCTACAACTGCTATTGGTCCAATTCTCTTTTTTTCAATAATTTTAAAAGAGAAGCAAGCAGCAGATACATACATGACGGTGTTAATCCCTGACAGTTGTTGAAACATCTGCAGACCACAACCCACAATTAAGGCTCTTCGAGTTGGAGGGTATGTTAGCATTCTGCAGATCACAGGTCCAGCTTAAAAAAAAACAAACAAAAAAATACGTAACAGTTCTTAAGTGATCTCTATCAAGACAATGTTCCCAGGCACAACAGGTCTTGCACCTTAGTTTCAGACAAGCTTGAGTTATTTCAATCAGTTTTGAACCACTTGATCAGTTCAGTTCTGATTTTGCATACTGTACTGCATGTATGATTTTCATGAAGCACCAGACAAAAACATGAAACAATTTTTGGACACAGTGCACAGTGCAATGGATGGCAGATGTACAGTTCCCCTACACCATACTAACAGATTGCACATCTGCTGAAACTGAAGGTACACGCAGTTATCACAAAATATCGTTTCTGTTTCTTTTCGCAAAGCTCCCAATGTTTTCGAAAGGTTACTTCAGAAGTCATAACTGGAGGCGATAAGGATCTGTATTTTATGGTTATGGTTTCATGTTTTCATCAAAGTCCTCCCTCAACATACAGAAAGTATTACATGCACCGATTCAAAACCAAAACCTGGACAGGTCTGTTAGTGAAGAACAATTTATATACATAGTTTTGACTCTTGAGGAGCTGACTTTCTGTGAATGGTTTCAACAGCAGACCCAGCTAACTGTCTTAGGTAGAGTTTTCCTCACTGAAAAATAGTTGTACTTGCTAGAGGAAGAGTTATTTTCATTTAAAAAAAAAAGGGGATTTTTGTCACCACTTAACTTTGCTTCTTTGTCAATTAACAGCTGAATCTAGTACATTTTTTCCAGTTGGGGTCCAAGTAACATTGCATGCAGACAGGACGCAGCCATACCTATCCTGCCACACAGCCACAACATGACCTTCAACACATCTCTAAGTCAGTCACTGATAAACAGAACCAAAGTCAAGGTAAGGTATTCTCAAGCAAGACGTGTGGCACTACAAGGCAGACAACTACACCAAAGGGCTCAGTAGCCCAAGGGACATTTCCTCGGCAGAGGGACAAGAAGAACCAGTATTAGTGCTAGCTGGGAACCTCCCTCAGCTCCAAAACACTCACAGACTTCTCGGCTCCAAGTCAAATGGAAAATGCTACTATCTCAAACTTAATTCACAAACAACAGCCCTCAAGTCTTCGTGCTCTGCACCCCACCTAAGCAGGAAGGCTTCGGGCTTAAAAGACTTTTTCCACAACAGATTCTGCAGTATCCTTCAGGAACCCACACTGCTGAATGCCTGTGAGATATCATATTCCCCATCAACTTCCTACAGAGTTCTTAATCAAGCTCAAGTCTTGAATTTTGAATCAACAACAATGCTCATTGTAGCAGGAAAGGAGGCAGAAGTTCCATAAGGAACTAATGCAAGGATTTTAACAATTCCTGATCCATCTGATATTTGCTGGAAGTTACATAAAACCCTATTCACAGTAAGGCATCGTACAAAACAATTGAAAAGAAGACATTAAAATGAATAGCTCGAAATTAAAGCAGCTGTTCCCAGACAATGGCTTGCAACTCAGAGGGAGCCATGAACTCTCAGCAAAACTTAATTGCAAAAATCGGATTGTGTGCCTGCAGTGTGTCCCTGCAGAAAGTCCAAGGCCACACATTAAAGTCTGCCTAGACCTTTCCAGGCAGCTAAATTCAGTAAGCACTTGTATTTTTTTCATATTTCTGACTAACTGCATCATGATCATACTGGTTTATATCAGAGACTTAAAAGTTTCACTACAAATCTGTATCATAGCAATGGCATAAACGAATAGGTATACACAAAATTAAAGGATTTTCTTTCATAAAATTCACAGCCTTCAGGTTTATAAACCAATAAACTGACTGAAAGACATAAGAGAAATCATTATCTCTGTATTAAAGGAGCTTTATAAATTCAGTTAAAAACCCAAACAACTTTTGACAATGTCTGTTTTTTATAAACAGAAACAGCTTTATGCTTTTCCTTAAAATTATCTAGCCTTATCCTATTTTTGCCTTTCCCTATCTTCAATCCTGCTACCCATTTTTTGTTGTGCTCATACACTACAATCATCTTAAAACTAAGTAACTGTAGGCAAATAAATCATAGTTGTCCACAGCAGAGAATGGTTCTAAACTAATGGATGAAAAAAGAATTAAACACATTTTTATACTGAAAATACATCTTCTGGAAACTAAAACTGTAGTTCAGTAGTTTCCGATAACTGCTATTTCCTCTTATTTATTACTATAGATTAAAATAGCACAAAGCAACAAAATCAAGGGAAATAGATGATGCCAAAGATGCGTCACAAAAAATAAAATTTAACACTTGGCAAATTTTACAGTGGTAAAAATAGAAGTTTGACTCTAAAAGTCAGTGGTTTTTTTTCATGATCCTTCTCCCTTCCTGCTCTTGTTTTCTCATTCCTGCACTTGAACTTGAGATATCACTGAGATGTTTGTTTTTCTTCTTCTAGCCATGAATAAAAATGAAGTCAAAAGGATGAGACCTACTAACGTCATCATCAATTTAATGAGTAGATTTGCTCGAATTTTTTTGTGCTGCGGCTTCAGATAATTACTTTATCTGAAGAAAATTTCCTTAATGCGTATGTTTACCAGGGTTCATAATACACTTTAGTAAAGGGCAGCCAAAGTGGGTTCTAGCCAAAGTGCAAAATGGCAGCAATAAAGAGCAATGGGAAAATAAGGATACTGCTGTTGTAGAAGGTGACATTGCACAAAGGATTGCTGTGTTTAATTGGCTTTTTCTGAGCTTTGTCTAAATGTTATACCTAACCAGACGTTCATTCTCATAAGAAAAAGGGAAAAAACATTGAGATTTGGGAGTTCGGCTTTGTGTTCAAAAAAAAGAGAACAACAAATGGGCTGTGCCAAGGCCATTTACAGGTTTAAATACCTTTTTGTCAAGTAATCAAGGTGACAGCTTGTGGCAACAGCTTAAGACTGCATAGGGTTGCTGCCACATTTTGTGTTCTTGCTGTAGAAGAGTGTTACTGAAAAAGCAAGCTTACCAAGCAAGAAGTTACTCATCAGTATAGCATCACTTCAGCTCACCCTACAGATTAGCTTTTCATAGCAGTTCTTATCCTAATGCTAGTCATTGCCTTCTCTTCCACCCAGACATTGCTTCAGAGAACTGCGCTACTGGCACAAGTGGGACAAGGAAGGATGTCAGGCTGGTAATCTGGAGAGCAGAAGGCAGGCATAGGAACCACTCCTCTCATTTGGCCTTCCATTATAGAAAGGCAGCTTCCAGTCCAGCATCCTCTGCAGCATCTGGGGAAAGTGACCACATCTATATATGCGCTAGCTGTGGCTTTCTGCACAGGAGTGATATTCTAAAACAAGCATTTTCTCCCCCAGTCTTACATTTATTATTTTCTGAAAGTGTCAACTTCATTATTTTTTCTTTTTGAAAGATTTACAAAATAAAAAAAAATACCAGAAGTAGTTTTGATCTCAGAACTGTAGCATTTATCCTGAACAAACACAAACCCATTACACCTATGTACCAAGCTCTCCCCCACATTTTTATGATGTTTCCACTAACACCAGAAGAATAATTTGAAGCATTAGGGGAAGCTCCTCACCTCACTGAGTTCTCTGTTTCTTTGAGACATCTCAAATGGTTGCTTGAGCCTTTTTCTTTCTTTTTTTTTTTAATGTCAGTCACCCATCAAACAAGAAGAGAAAAGATTGTCAGCTTGCCTAATATCTCAGTCTGAGCCTTTTTTTGGTATTCTACAGCAAATACATCCAACAGTCTAGCAAGACAACTTGCTCTAACAGAATCATAGATTGTAGAATCATAGGATGGCTTGGGTTGGAAGCGACCCCAAGGATCATCAAGTTCCAACCCCCCTGCCACAGGCAGGGCCACCAACATCCAGACCTGAGACTAGACCAGGCTGCCCAGGGCCTCCTCAGTCCTAGTCTTGAACACCTCCAGGGACAGAGCAAATACAATACAATAAAAATACAATACAATAGCTTAGACACAGTCTTTTCAGTTCCAGAGATTTAAGGGAATGTAAAGAGTTTTTCCATGCCTACTCAAACAGAAAGAGGTTTTTTGTTTTCTCAGGAAGTACAGATTTCAAATGAACAGCCCCTTGAAATGATCTTTTTAATCCATACAGAATCATTCAGAATAAAGATTTTTTTTCTCATGTTGTTTTGACAAGAAAGTAGGGGTGGTCGTCTGGGAATCGTGAAAACAAAACAATTTTCTTCTGTCTATAAAAAGAAAAAAAGCCACCATCTTTCCCTTGGTACCACGTTCTTTGATTCAGAGGTTTGGTGATGGAAAATCCATATGATCGAGTACTTGCACAAAGAAAGCAGCAGTTAAGAATGCCTTTGAACAGGACAAGCAGTGGCGTGTGGGGAAACAAAACAAAAAAAAGAGGAGTGTGCTTTGGCTCTGTATGACATGTTTTGTACAGAAGAGAGAAACCATGGTAATGAACTCCTTTCAAATCAGAGAAGCCACGGCAAAGCAGGATACAGAGACCAGAGGCAATTCACATGATGCCACTGGGAGAAGCAGCCACGATGACTGAAGGGACACAATGACCGAGAAGCTGGCCTGCCAAAACCTGAGCAGGGCAACGAGCTGGGGAGGTTTGCCTGAATCTTTGAGACAGAGGAAAATGAGGATCTTGTTGTGCTTTCCCCTGGCACAGTAACTGCCTTGGAAACAAAGCAGGAGGTGCTAAGGCTGACTTTGGCATACCCACAGCCTGCAGCGTGGTTTCAAGCAAACAACCATTCCTTTTAACCCTCCTCATCACCTAACTAATCGCACTGCAGAGCATTAATCAGTTTGGAACCTGAAAGCTTTTTTTTTTTCTTTTAAGGTGAGGAATGACACTTAAAAGGAAACTGTAGTCAGGGAAATTTCAAGAATTATTTATTTTTTTTTTACTGAAAAGAGCATCAAAAAAGCTGATGACTCAGAGTTCCTTCCAACCTAATCAGTAACCTACTCTTGAGCTGATCTTTCCAGCTGTTACCATGTTAGCACTCATATAGATATTGCATTCTGTTTCCCGAAGAGAGCACTTCAAGCCTTACACCTTCTGTACGTTTTTCTGCCAAGATGTTAGCTTAGAATTTGTTTTTGCCTTAGCCTCTACCCTTGTTTCCAAATGAACTATCCCTGTTCCTGTCACAAGCTGGTGCATTTAAAAGTGTAAACAGGGAAAAATGGAAATTTATTAGAATTAGAGTAAAAAAAATGGAGCTCAATGAAAGTCTCAGTGGGAACTTTTGGCTACAATCTGTTGTACGCTCACTCCTTTGTTTACTTTATTAATATTTAGTTTAGACGACCCATGGGGCCTGAAAAACTGCTGTAATTTGTTTTTTCTCTTTTTCAATTCAGACTGAAAAAGAGAAAAATTTAAATTTTTAAATTTTTAAACATTAGCACAAGTTGTTCATTTAAAAAAAAATTAGCACCCTTTTTTCCTTCTGTGTATTACATCTCAGTGGAGTAGCAAACCCAATCCAACCACCTGCCTAAGCACTGTCACTGACTGAACTAGTAAAAAATTGCAATTAAAAACATACAGAACAGCAATCTTCTGGGCTATGCTCTTAAGAAGTGTTTTTATCATGAAAACTGAAGATTATGAAAAGCTGATGGTAATGACAGTTTTCAAATCCTCCAATTTCTGGAGGATTCACATACAGCCTCCGTGAATTTGTGTGTGAGAGCCACTCTGGAATTTCAGACATAATAAAGTACTTCACAATAAAGTATGATTCTTGGCTATCTTGTATCTGATATAATCACCATCGTCTATGCAAATGCAGGATGGAAGCAGTTCACTTCTGCTTGCACAAAGAAGAAAGTCTATGGAGAATCAGATTAGGAACCTCTTCTCATTTGTTTCATAAATGCTGTCAGGGGTAGCAACAAACTGCATCCAGCACGGTGCACAGAATGTTCTTAATGTATCTTCACAGAAAAGTCTCATTGATTTCCAGGAATTAACAAGAAATTGTCCCTGCACAAACTTCAGAGAGTGTCTCAAGAGTAATTCTTGCTAAGGCCAGTGAGATGGCCAGAAAGTAGCTGTACTTATGTGAAATTGTTTGTAGAGCTGCAATATTTTTTGCCTGTTGATTAACAGGAGAACACACTATGGGTCTGGCTTTCATTAGGTCATTTTTAAAAGTAAATTTGAAACCTTACATGCAGATGTCCTGTATCATCAGCCACAACTGAATCATTGAGCAAAGGTACACACAATATAAAAAACACTGTAACGTTACATGGAACAGCAGGCAAAAGGCAGCTTGTCACATCAAGACTCTGGTTTTAGGAAAAATAAAATTAATATTACATAACAGTTCAAAGTCCCTCACGTACTATGAATTACATGAAATCTGAAAGCTGCTTAGCTTATACTGAATGGAAACCCCTCTGATCATTTTCAGCATAACAAAGATAGAACGGCGTTGCCTAAACGCCATGTTTATATGGAGTTTCCTTATACATACAAAGTATTTAAAGAGTGGTTCTTTAAAAAGTTATTGAAAACCCAGTGGAGTGTTAAGATTATACTTCATATCTCTTCCCATGTCAGGCGCAGTTTTCCCTTCAAAAAAAAATCAAATATATATATAATCAGTCTAAATTGTACTAAATTAACTGTTTCTATTAATGTACTACAAGAAGAATATGTAGGACAAAGACCTTTTCATTGCTCCTATAAAACCTCACAGATCTTGTAGATAGAAAGGAAGATCATAAAGATTTTATTAAATCATCTAGGAGCCTGAGGCCCATTTTTCAAAGGAATACAGGAATTCTGAGATTTCCTCATGAATTTCAGTAACTAGATCCTTACGCTGATTTTAGACCCTCAGCAAATTAGCTCATCAGCTGAGGTAAAGGTTAATATACCAATGATAAACATCATTCAGAAAACACCAACAGGTTTTTTCTCATTTTCTAAGATAGATAAAAGCTGGCATTTGTGATGCATCTCAGTTTTCTCTTCTGCTCCCATACTGACTTGTTTTAGAATGTTAAGTAGAAAATTTAAGCTTGAGACAGATGTCATCTTTTTAAACTGTGCTTCTTGTACTTACAGCTGGTCCTAATTTGAGAAGTTTTACACAAGTAAAACAGGTCTATTAAGAATGGATTAAAGAAAGGCCCATCAGAGCTGCACACATTTAAGTGAAGGGACATCTCTCAGACATCTGCAGCGATCTGAGCCACTTCAGTTTCCAGAGATATAGACAGGTCTTTTGTGACAGATATGTTAAAATACCAATTCTAAATGCTACAAGTGTTATTTTCTCAGAATAAAAAGGAAAGGGAGCATCAGGATTTGCCAGAGCACCTTGCGCCTACAAGGTTCCCATCACAAGGAAGGCTGCACACCCTCTCTGGATCACCTGCTCCAGGATGACCACTTCTGCTGCCCAGATCGTCGTACATCACTATGGTAAAGGAAACACAGTTTATCACAGAATAACGTCTAGTAAAATTTTCACAGACAAGAACAAGGCTCCAAGAAAGCTACTGCACGTCAAGAGATCACTGTGAGGTTACAGTTAGCGCTTACAGCGCTGGCTTTCACTTTGTGGGTCCCTTCCAACTCCGGATATTCTGTAATTCTGTAATTTCAAGAGGAAACAGCTGTGAAGCTATTACAACAGGACTGACATAACCATCTACTAAAAACAATCCCTTCAGCTTCCTTTGGTTTTTGGTTTTCCTAGGCGCCAACTCCCCAAAGCGATGCCCCTGCATCTAAACATCCGTGACCGCAACTTGTCTCCTGAACATCCTAGCTGTCCTTAAAGATGCCGCACAGGAACATGCTTCATTCAGCTTCTTCCCAATGTCATTTGTTAATGCTCATTTTTCTCAGGGACACGAAAGATCAAGAACAGAAACAGAGCTAGCAATAATAGCAACACCAGGACACATACAGTAAAATCAATACAAATATAAAATATAGAGAAAACCCACACAGTCTACTTCTTACATATGAAAAGTGCTAACAGAATCACAGAATCATAGAATGGCCTGGGTTGAAAAGGACCTCAAAGATCATCTAGTCTCAATCCCCCTGCTGAGTGCAGGGTTGCCAACCACTAGACCAGGCTGCCCAGAGCCACATCCAGCCTGGCCTTGAATGCCTCCAGGGACGGGGCATCCACAGCCTCCTTGGGCAACCTGTTCCAGTGCGTGACCACCCTCTGTGTGAAAAACTTCCTCCTAATATCTAACCTAAATGTCCCCTGACTCAGTTTAAAACCATTCCCCTTTGTCCTATCACTGTCCACCCTCATAAACAAAATTAGAACATGCTATTCAAATATTTTGGGTCTGCTAAAGTTCTAGACCAAGTCTAGAAGAATTAAGAAGTAGCCACACTGGTGCAGGCTCATCTCGAGCACTGGGTGCAGTTTTGGGCAGCACAGTACGAAAAGAACATAAAACTATTAGACATGGTTTAAGAAGCAGCATGACCATAAGCATCTGGGCAGTCCACGGAATACAGTAGCTGGGGGCCATCAGGCTGAAGCAGTTTGATATTGAAGTCTCTCAATGTGCACAACACGTGATGGGTAGGTTTTCTGTCAGACTGGATTTAGTCAGTCCCTGAGGCAGAGTTTTGCCACAGCTGGGCTGTTAGAAGCTACTCGCAGTCTCTGCCATTGTTTTGAACCTCCACATCTCCATGAGGGTCAAAGAACGTTGAGGACATCCCTGGAGCAGACATCTGGTTTTCTTGCTGCTGAAGGCATTTCTTTATTCCATGGGCACTAGCACTTCTGAGTGATCTGAACAAACACTATGTGGAGCGATGGCAGGAGATGAGTGGAGACTCACTGCAGAGCTACACTGCTCTTACAGCCAAAATGCACGTGTAGATGCAGTCAGTGCATCTTTTAGTAGTTGACAGCAACTGGAGTGGTTCTGCTTAAAACAAGGGAAAAAGCAATATAAGCTGTACCTATAAGCTGTTAGGTTTTATTCAAGATTAGTTTAGAAGAAGTATAGGACAAAATTAACTCAGTATTTTGTAATGCTAGCTCAATGAAATACGTTACGCTGCTGCCTGTGGGCTTGAGACTTCTTCCTTTTTCCTTGCCCTCCCATTACTAGTTTTGCAAGGTCAACCTAAAACCTGAGAGTCAACCCAAGCCCTTTGTCTGTTATCATGAACAGTTTTTGGCAAGAAACAGCAGGTGTTTTCTTCCCAGAATAAATTGTGGGTTTTCTTGGTTTTTTTTTTTTGGTTTTTTTTTGTTTTGTTTTTTTGTTTTTCACAACAGAATTCTAAAGTTTTATTGCCTCCAGTATGGCGGTACATCTTTTTACTACACAAGCTAAGTAGTGATAGAAAATGTGAGTGGTGGTGGTTGTGCAGCAGCACAGCAAAGGCAGACTCTGACAGATGGTTGTGTCCTAAGCCCTCTGCTTGCCTCTTGGATTTTCAGGATAACCAAAGGGAAGAGAATTTAGAATTTTAAAATAACTCTGTCAGAAGGGATATGGAAACTTGACTAAGCAGGTTTTTATTTCACACTTTTAGATGCAAGCCTTCACATCACATACAAATTGCTCCTGAAATTCTGCTTTTCAACAATGCCACCTCCTTGGCCAGACCCACACCTGTCCATTACCATCCCCTCCAGCTGCGCGCTGGTCACAAGGGGAACCTGCAGGAAAGGATCTTTGTGCTTAGTGGGGGAAGAAAGCATGTTTTTCCATTCTTTCTGATGTCAAACCAAACTTCGCAGCGTTAAGAAAAAATCCTAAGGCTTTTAAAGAAGCTGAGTAAAAGGCAGGAGGAAGCTAGGAAGAAGGAAAGCAGAAAGCTGGGGTTGTGACTCTAGCTATAGTTTACCAAAAGAAAAAACAACACAGCTTCTCAAAGAGGTAGTTTCAACGAAAGCAATTTACTGCTGTCTGTAGATGCAGGGGCTTAGGAGAAAATGCTTACTTGTGCCCCAGAAATGCAACAGAGCTCTCCCCATTCCTGAAAACAAATCAGGGCACACCCAATAGGCATTTTGAGGGGCCCAGGAGGCCTCTGAAGAAACACCACTATCCCCTATCAAGAAATAGCAACAGCCCCTACAGAAGGAGCTTGGATGAAGCAGCTTGTCAGAGAACAGACCCAGAGCGTGAACGCACGTGCATCCCAGCACAGGGATCAGCACATGTTGCCCTTACCCAAGAAGGTGATTCTTCCAGATAGTTCAGTCTGTAAGCCGACCCATGAGCCTAAGCGTAGAATAAGGTAAGGCAATGCCACCTCACTCTGCTACAATACAGGAATTCTGATTTTAAACTCTGACCTTCTGCAGTAAAGGACAGCAACTCAATCCTGTGATGGAAAAGAGCAGTATTTTGCTTTACAGTTCACATCTTGATAGATGGCATTGCCATGGCATTGATTTGAAATGGGAGGCTTTCCTACTCTCAGTGGACAAAAGCAATGATCAGAAATGTCACCTACGTGACACACATCTTCCCAGGCTTTGGGCGCAGAGAAGCTCTCAAAAGCAGCTGATGTGACACAACAACAGCAAAAACACACAGTTCCGTCTAGGAAAGTCACATCAACATTCAAGTAACCATTCCAGACTAGCAGCATATAAAATAAACACTAAAGGGCCCCCTTCTCCGCACAAGGTGATACTGAACATTCCACAAAGCTCTGTGAAGCCAGTCATCATGCTCAGTTTATTACCTGATTTCATACTGTAAGCCAGGTCCCTTAACAGCCCTCCTAGCAGCACACCCTACTTGCATTTTGTTCCTCCCAAAATCCAGGTGTTTACTTTACAATGCAAGTGTGTTGGTAACATAGACTCCCTAGTGACATCCCATCACAAGGACCAACTGGAAACACTGCACAGACTGTAATTTCTTCCATCTGGATCTCCAACATCTCCCCTTATTTTACAAGCTTGGAAATAAATATTTTAAGAGATAATAAACTCATTAATCTGTCACTGATAGAGTGACAGCTTTGGCTTTTCACATTCGGTATCAGATGGAAGGAAAGCCTCAAAGACTTGTAGATACCAAAGAGCAGAAAAAGAAACCAAATGAATTACAGTATGACAACTACTTTTCAGTTAATAAGAGCAGAACAAATGTTTATTTAATTTTTCCTTGTTCATGCTTTCCCTGAGAACAATGACGTTGGTGGTTTGAAGTCAGAGGAAAAGTAAAGTGAATAATGCAAGACTTTTCAGAATTAACTTTACAAATATTTCAACTGTACCTTAAAGTGCACTTCATGCTTTGTATATAAAACACAAGAAAAAGCCCAAAGAATGTGTTTTAGAAGAACCCTTCTTATATTCATTAGACATATTCTGTTTCAAAAATTAAAAAAAAAAGTAAATTCCATCTGAAAACACATGCAGATGTGCATACTCAAAGAACAAATAAAAACAAACCAAAACAAAAAACAGTGTCATTACAACACTACACAGAATCATAAAATCAAAGAATGGTTGGAAGGGACTTTACAGCCCACCCAGCCCCAACCCCCTGCAGTGGGCTGGCTGCCACCCACCAGCTCAGGCTGCCCAGGGCCACATCCAACCCCACCTTGAGCACCTCCGGGGATGGGGCACCCACAGTTTCTCTGGGCAGCTGTGCCAGGGCCTCACCACCCTCTGAGTAATGAACTTCCTCCTAACATCTAACCTCAGTCCCCCCTCTTTTAGTTGAAAGGCATTCCCCCTTGTCCTTTCACCATCTATCCATCTAAAAGTCAGTCCCCCTCCTGCTTGTAAGCTCCCGTCAAGTACTGGAAGGCTGCAACAAGGTCTCCCTGGAGTCGTCTCTTCTCCAAGCTGTACAAGCCCAGTTCCTTCAGCCTGTCTTCATAGGAGAGCTCCTCCAGCCCACTGATCATCTTCAAGGTTCTCCTCTGGACGCCCTCCAACAGCTCCACATCGTTCTTGTGCTGGGGGTCCCAGACCTGGACACAGTACTCCAGATGGGGCCTCACGAGGGCAGAGCAGAGGGGGGACAACCACCTCCCTGCTGGCCACCTCTGTTTTGATGCAGCTCAGGATACAGTTGGCCGCCTGGGCTGCAAGAGCACACTGCTGGCTCATGTCCAGCTTTTCATCCATCAGGACCCCCAAGTCCTTCTCCTCAGGGCTACTCTCAATGAGTTTTTCTCCCAGTCTGTACTCATCTGGGATTACCTTGACCTTGCACACTTGGCCTTGCTGAACCTCATTAGGTTCATGTGTGTGCACTTTTCAAGCCTGCTGTTTAGTTCCCTCTGGATAGTGTCCATTCCTTCTGCTGTGTCGACTGCACCACACAGCTTGGCATTGTCCACATACTTGCTGAGGGTGCACTCAATCCCACTGTTTAGGTCATGGATAAAGATGTTGAAGAGCACAGGACCCAAAATGGACCCCTGGGGGACACCAGTACTGACCACCATCCTCTTGGACACAACCCTCTGGCTGTGACCATCCAACCAATTCCTTAGCCACCCAATAGTCAAAACTTCAAATCCATATTTTTCTAACTTAGAGATAAGGATGTAGTGTGGGACCATGTCTAAGGCCTTGCACAACTCCAGATCTAGTAAGAAAGCACTTCCTTCTTTCTTTCTTATGGGTCTTCTACTCCCACTGATATTTGAGATTCTCAGAATTACTAGGGAAGCTTCTGCTGTGGCCTTACCAGCTCAACTTTGTTTTTCATTCCAGTGTGGTGACATGTAGCAAATGTACAAAGCATCCAAATGGATTCTTTGGAAAGTACACAAGCTCCATGTGGGATACTGCTGAGAGGCACCACTGTGTCACACTCAAATGCACTACATTCATGAAAATTATTGAAAATGCCACCTGGTGGAATAACAGCATCATAAAGTATGAAATAGCCATCCTAACCCCAGAGACAACCGCTGCTTCTTGCTATCATGTACGCAAAGTTTAGGACATTTTCGTCCAAGGACAACCTCACAGGACGGCGTATCTTTCTGGGTGTGACAACTTTAGAAAACAGGCTATAAAGGAAAATAAAGTTCATTTAAAGCAAGCTGACAAGACAGATACAGACCAAAAGTAAACATGGCCAAAATTTCAATCTTGATTTCCCTCAAGTACTGCAAAACCTGCAGCTGCGAGCAGCGAGTCTCTGTTCAATTTTTCCTAAGTATTCCTTGTGGATACCAATTCATTAGCCATTGCTACTGAAATAGCGTTATAATAGAAAAAAAACCAAGCGTCATCTATCCCCGTAAGGTATTAAAAGAATTAGGGAAATCAAAAGACAATAGCAGATCTCAAGAAGTAATAAAAACAGGTTAAGAAAATGAAGAAAATAAGAACCAACAAAAAGATATAAGAGAACAAGCACTGCTCAGAGCTCATCTTTCAGGAGGTCTGTACTTCAAAAAAAAGCCTCAGGGATCAATTTGTGACTGCTATTCAGACTAGAACGCTCTAGTGAAAGCTCTAGCTCATACAGATGGATGTTTCGCCTTTGAACCAGTCGCGATTTAATACATGTGGATTGTCTGTCCACATGTCTTTGGGAATGCACTGCCTTAGTTTGCTACCTGCTGCGATTTTTTTTTTTTTTTGGTGATAATTTCCAAGGTTTTTGTTTGTGTTGCTTAGCATCAATTTTTAAAGAGGCTGTGAGAGGGTCACTGTGTCTGTACACAGCAGCTCAGCTTGCATAAGGGCACCAGAAGAAGTTCGGTTGATGGTGCTGGGTTTCTAAAAAGCTCAGGAGAAAAGCAAGGCACCACTCCAAGCTTGGTGAGAGCACTAGTCAAGACGATTTCTGTAACAGTTCCCATTCTACAGCATCATACTCACTGTTTTGCACCTGCAAAATTAAGGCAAATCCTTTGCTTGTTCTCTCTCTGCAAAGGAGTAATTACAGAACTTCATTACGTTAAGGGGTCTGAAAATCGAGTTAGTCAGAAATCAAGAGGTGCATACTTTCTACGTATGGACATTTCCTAATTCAGGTAGAACACCTGAAAAAAAAACGACCTTTTCTGTAAAAGGCTAAAGAACTTCATCAACAAACAGTAGTCAAATTCTGAAAAGTTCAGTTCAAAAAACTGAATTAAACTTTCAGAACATTTAGTTCTTATCATAAAAAGAACAACAAATAAAACCAAAAACAAAAATGCCCACACACAAAGCCCACACATTGGAGCGCGTAAGAACATCTGATGAAAAGCTGGAAGAAAACTCAGATTAAAACAAAAAGCAACAGAATTAAAATCATCACTTACATTTCACTCTGTGGTTAATCTATGGTTAAAGTTCAACTATGCTCAACATAATAAAACCATGCATGGGGAGACCAGTTTCATGGATGATAAACCTGATATGATCAGAAACTGGAAGAGTATTTGGTACTTGATAAAATATCATACATGTTCATGCTCTTCTACTCCTCCCTAGACATTTCCTGTTAGCTGTTGCTGAATCACGATAGGGCTAATGGGACTATGTGAATAAACAAGCCATCAGAACTATAGACAATTTAATTATTTCATTCCCACCAATGCATGAATGCTTCTCTTTGCTTCTGTGTATTCTTCTGATATTACCGCTGAATGTTCTTTTGGTGTTACCAACGCTTGTATTTTGGTAATCAAAATGATTGTGCAACCATATGTCTGCAGTCACTTGGGTCCGTACATACCTTTAGCAAACGAGACAAGAATAATCCTCTGGCATCAGGTTTATTATCACTAGAAGATGCCAAGTAACAAACTGAACAGTAAACAGCAGAAGCACATTTCACAGGTGGTGCATACAGTATGGGAACTATATTGCGTCTCAGAAAGATGCTGTAGTAAAAGCACTCGATACCTTGGGTCTATTCTCAGTTCTACCAGAAATTCCATCTGACCACCTCAACCACTTATTTTGTGCTACAGCAGGTTGACCTTGAGTTCTCCAGTTCCTAGAATCTTAATAGTGGGAGAGCTATGAGAGGAACTGAAGAACGGAAGCCTTTATTTCCAGCACATTTTGTGTGCCCTTGCCCAAAATACTTCAAATGGAGGAAAGGAGTAGAAAGTAGTTTGCTTGAGCTTTCGTGGAGTTTAGTACCATGCTGTGCTTCCCAACAGTGAAGAACACATTGCAATTTTTACAGGTCAACCATAGATGGAATTTTTTTGTTTGTTTACTTGTGTTGTTGGTTTTTTTCCTGTTGTTGTTTTGTTTTGTTTAAAAAAAAAAAAAAAAAGGAAAAGCAACATTTTCTTGTACTCAGGCTCACCACTAACCTGAAATTACAGGCTGTTTTACCAAGCACACAAGATGTTTGCTGATGTGTAACCACAGGAGTGGATCAGTTACTGCAGTAAAAGATGGTGTTGTACATTTTTACTAAGGAATATAACCAATACAGAAAAAAAATATACACAACTTATACAGGCTATTTCTGAAGTTCAACGCAGAAGAATGAATCAGTGGGAAAAAAAAAAAAAACAACCACAAAAAATCCAAATTTATCCTACAGGTAAAATTTAGGTATGACGCATTACTACAACTCAGGCTGTACCGGCAACATACAGTAAAAATAGTTATGTCATTGAAGGTTTATGCTTGCAATGGAACTCAGATTGTAGATGATATTTTTCTCTTTGTAGCCATTTCAATTATTGTAAGCTGCTGGAAGGAATTGTGAAAAAATGACAGCGCTCATCACCATAGCAACAAAATACTACACTTCTGAGTGGGATGCCGTGCAGGGTTTACCCAAAATTGATTAGTAGTTTCCAATGGTTATTGGAAATCTAACTGTAATCTTACAATTAGAAGTGGCTACCAATCTGTCTAATATAACGTTTATGTCTCAATATCGTTAGGTCTAACACTGACATATTTAAATCTGCAAGCACTGAGAACATACAGGAGAAATTTTATTACCAAACAAAATTAATACACTGAAGAGCCATGGGGGGAAAAAAGGATTGCTTTAAATTATCAAAGTCACAATAAATGAAAATTGCTTTGAAACTGCTGCACTAAAATTGAAGATAGCTCTTCATGAGGTTCCTATCAAAAATATGAAAGGCATGTAAGAGTTTTTGCAGGTTAATTTCTCTCTGCCGGAGTTAGAGAAGAAAGGAATAAAAGCTTATCAGCAGGGCAGAAGAGTGCCATCTTATTAAAACTACATTTCAGAATAACTCTCATTGGATTCTAAAAACTTTTAACAGATAAGAAGAAAAAAAACCACCTCAGAGCATATTAGAAGTCCTTATTTTAAAGTATTTTTGCAATGGACTATCTTCCAGCATACCCAGCATAAATTGCCCAGCCTAAGAAACTGCATCCATGAAAGTTCTCTGGAGTTCGTGTTTTCATGGAGCCGCCCGCACCTGCAGAGGGAACACTGTGACCTCCAGCAGGCGCATTTCTGGGCTTGGTCAGAGCACCAGGCGGAGCAGCTAGTGGTACCGGGAGCCAGGGCTCCCAGAGCACAAAACACGACTGGCTGCAGATGGTAGGGAACGTTTCTTGGATGAGAACAGAATGCTAAATGGAGCAATGACTTCTCAAATTTGTAAAACACAAGTTATTGGCCTCAAAATAACTAACAAAAAAAACCACACAACACCGTAACTCCTTCGTAATGCTGCTGGGGTGGGCTATGCTTGCATTCAAATATAGAATAAATTTAAGCTACATTTTAAAATGCATCTTTTTTGTTTATCTCAAGGATTTACATAAACTAACACTTTGTCAAGGAATATTTTCAAACAGTACCATTATGCAGCACTAAAGTACGTATATTATTTCTAAGCGTGCCACATTATTCACCAGCCATAATTTGTTACATTTATACGCATTTATATAAAACTGGGCAGTTTTTCTCTAATAAAGTACCAACAGATTCACAGTCTACTGACAGCCCAGATATCTAAAGTTCTTTCTTTAGATCTCAACTATGTATCTTGATGATACTCACTGTATTTTCACGATATATGCTGTCTTTGACACCAAGTAGTTAACACCAATTAAATGAATTACCAAGGACAACCAAGTGAGCATCCACTGCAGTGGAAGAAATGAGAACCAGAAACTCTACAAATTTAAGTTGTTATTTACACATTAAGTATTCTCAAGGTCACAGCTAAGAAAATCTTATCTGTTGTGGCAAAAGAAGATTTCATGAAGTCTTTTAGATCATGAAGATCTCTGAATGATCCAGTTTCAGCCTCAAGGTGGTGTCACATGTTCCCAGCCTGCTAAGTGCACATGAACATTTCTGGTGTTTGTCAAGGTTAGCGTCTGTTAGGGTTATGGCACAACAAATGGGTGTATGAGTGACCAACAAGATATCATGTAGTTTTTATGTATGCACATACAATGCTTAAATAACAGCAAATTTTGACTTCAAACATAATCTTAAATATGAAACAGACTATTCACACTCTCTCCTTTAAAAAATAAAGAGGAAAAAAACTACAGCTGTTTAATCCTCATACTTCTATACTTTGTCCTACGGATTTTGAGAAGACTTAGGGACCAAAAATTAAACAGCTTGACGGATACCAGCTGTGACAGATGGGGGCATGATGATTAATTTGAGGCTGCTCATTCGTGAATAGGTGGTATTTGGGTATTCTGCACTGGATCAGTCCTCTGGGAACGTGCTTCCAAGGACTTTTAGGCATGTCAAGCTCTAAACAATCCAATCTGGAGACAAAATGGTTTCTCAGACCTCTTCCATTGTTATCTCGCGCTGCAATTAGAGTAGGATAAACACTCTTCACTAAATTCAAATCTATTTATTTACAACCTGTTATCCCCTACCCACTCCACCAATCTGGTGTTCTTTGGTAAACACTGCTTTAATTTATCTTCTCTTATAAGACTCTTATGCCTCTTGTCTCTGGGAACTACTAAACATAATCACTGCTTAACAAATTTAAAGTCCCAACATACATAAAAGATGCAAAGGTAACACAAATCGCCATTAAAGGTTAAATCTTCTTAGTAATAACAAATATTTGTATAGCATTTATATGTAGAGTCCCACTTTTCCCAGACAGTGAAAAGAAGGAAGGAGAATTTGAAGGGGGGAGTAATAAATACCAGGAAGAGCTTATAATTCCAAGTTTTTTTTAATGAAGTACAGGGCTATTTTTCCTTAATAGAAATCTTATTTTCCTTTGGCTATGAAATGAACTATTCTGCAACTGTCACCTTTATTTTAGACTAGCAACAGTCAGAACCACCTACATTTTAAATTTGCTTTTATTGCCATAGAAACGTATGTTTGCTTTAACTAAAAAGGAAGTCTACTGGCTCAGAGACAATAGTCTACTTTCCATATCACAAGCTACAGAAAATATTATAATTTATTCCTCTGCATCCATACTTGCATTCTCTAAGTGAGCTACATCCTCCTCAACTACAATGAAATTACATGTACTCTGTGTTATGTAAGATATTTATACATTTACATTCAAATGAAATGAAACTAGTGCAATCCACTTTATAGCATCACAAAAGTACAGAATTACTTTAGAATTACTTATGCTCTTAAACCAATCCAATTTCAAGCATACTTTAGAAGACTTCTGCTTCAATAATAATTTAATGTTTAGAGCAGTCGTGCACCATTAGATTCAATATTTGCAATGAAACCTTTCCATTTTCACTACGTGATGACAAACGGGTCAAAATACGCCAAGAAAACTGTATTTTTGTTCTCTTTATAACCACTGCTGTCATGAAGAAAGCACGCAGAAATGAAAGGTTTTCAGCACTCTGAAAATATGTATGGATAGATGTATATTAATGCAGTTTAGGTATCAAAACAAAGACCTACAATCTTCTTTCCTCCCTACAGTGCTGCTCCCCAAGGTGCCCGAGCAAAGAGGTGCACAGCAGCCCCTCCCAGCCCAGTTCCCATGGGGCCGGAGACACCATCCCAGCCCATGGAAGCTGGCAGCGCTGCCAGTAGGTTGAGGCTCTCCTGCTTTACCGCAAGATGCCTGCTTCATAACCTGCAGTGGTAACTGCCACTGCATAATCAAAAGACAGAATTAACACGCAGCATGTTCATTTAAACATAGCTAGGTAATTACAAGCAATTCAGCTGCTCAAACTCTTTGCATTCCCTTTGTAATTCTACAAGAACTGCAACAGGAGAGGGGAAAAATAATAATGTGCTAGGCTTGATGATGTTAAATATCAGCCTAAAGTCAACTCTGTGAGGAGGAATCAATGAACACTAAGCACAGAAGGGAAAAGGAGATACTTTTCTAAGACATTTAGAGATTCTGTAACTAAAAGAATCATCAATATTGGGAAAAAACGATTTCTTCATTTGTAAATCACTACAGCTGCAGTGTTAGAGAACTTATTTTGACTAGATAAGAACATCTGCTGTCTGATTTTTGGTAAATATTTGAGTGTCCTTAGGCACTGAACAATACTTTTTTTGAAAACATTACTTCTCATTTAACAGACATAGAAATACTGAAATATGTCCAGAATTGGGACAAAAAACGTTCAGCACCATCATTACACAGAGATGCAGTATTTCTGTCTGAATGTTCATGGGAAAGGAAACATACACAGATCAAGGACTTCCAGAGCAGTGGAGTGACCCTTTCCTCAGAGGAATGAGGGAGAAACATATACCAGAATAGTGATATCCTGAAAAAAAAAGCGTTAAAAAGTGACTAAAGACTTTTGGTGATTATTTGGATTCTTGCATTTCATAATGCTGAGCATGAAATTTCCCAAAATAATTGGGTTTGGCTTTGTTTTTTAACAAGCAGAAACCCAAAAACTGGAAGGAGAAGAATCACAGTTGTAGTGAGTTTTTTAAAAAATTTAGTTTGGTATCAGAAAGATTTAGAGCTTTATTTGTATAGGTATTTCCAAAACATGACTGAAATATTGTTTAATACTTATAAAAGACACGATTTCCAAGAAATTATACTGAAAATGTTAAGTATCTACAGCATTACGTATGGCTTCACACAGAAAAAATCCAAAGCACCTTAACACTTCCCAAACAAATACATCTAAGGAAACTGCCGTTTCCCCACAGACAACTGACAAGCAAAAAGAAAGTCTAAATTAATTGGATAGATTATTCATTGTGAATTATTATGCAGCAGTAGTTATCAGGCACACACACTTCAGCCGTATAAAACCCCTAATCTATATGGACATTGTCCAGGAGATCAATCACACAGTGGAACACAAAAGGCTCTGACAGCACAATAAACTTCCTAGAAAGAACTTGCTTCCAAAAACAGCATATGACAAGAGTGAGCCCACAAATTCATTCATTCAGATGACAAAAGGAAAAGGTGGTGCTAACCCTTCCTATTCGGGAGTGAAATAATACGGAGAGAAGCTCCTTCCCAGCATCTTGTTACTGATCGGAGGCGAGCACAACACTGCACAGCTAGTGAGCACCACCACAGCTCAAGGCACCATTTCCAAAAAGGAAAGAAAGCAAAATTCTAAATTTCCGCAGACCAAAAACTTATGATTTACGAATGAAAAACGATTTTGAATTTGTTCAACCCTCATAAAAGTTTTTAACCATCAAACAGAATTAATATAAAGGAAGAAAACTCTTTCTTAACTACTGGGTAAAAACATGAAATCAAATAACATGTTCTGATTAATACACAACTGGAAATACCATATCATTTTTCATGTTTTCAGAAGGAAAAAAAATCCAGCAACGTGCTTTCTGAACATAGGAAAACTCAAATATCGATGGGGGCACTAAAAATGCAGAGTTTGGGAGTGACAGCCACAACGCAGCAGGAAACTACTTAAAAAGAGCTGGAATCTGTCTTCAGGCAATCAAAACACAACCCTAACACCACAGCATGCCAGTCGTGGCAGACTCCAAATTGGTTGACAAGATTTACCGAAATGCTCAGTACATGCATATCTTGTACTATCACGAGACATGGAAGGACAGCTGCTTACTTTGAACCAAACTGCTCAGGAAGAATATCAGAATAAAGTCATTTGAAAACAGAAGAGCAAAAAAAATCTAGGAAGACCCCACAGAAACCAACAAAATGCTGTTGTTATAAGAAACAAGAGAAAGAGAATAGCATCGGATAAAATCAGACAGACAAAGCTTTGGTGAAGGTGTCTAAAGGGAATTAAGTCTCACTAGATTAGAGGAGTGTAGTATGACCTTATATAAAAGAAACGTATGATAGAATCGCAGAATCATAGAATGGTTTGGGTTGGAAGAGACCCTTAAGATCATCCAGTTCCAACCGCCTGCTACAGGCAGGGACACCTCCCTCTAGACCAGGTTGCTCAAAGCCCCATCCAGCCTGGCCTTGAATGCGTCTGGGGGGGCGGGACATCCACAGCCTCTCTGGGCAACCTGTTCCAGTGTCTCACCACCATAACAGTAAAGAATTTCTTCCTAATCTCTAATCTAAATCTACCCAAAAACTGCTTAAAACCGTTTTGGCTCCATAATGGCTTCCT
The DNA here is from genome assembly GCF_002078875.1 of Numida meleagris. Taxonomy (NCBI): domain Eukaryota; kingdom Metazoa; phylum Chordata; class Aves; order Galliformes; family Numididae; genus Numida; species Numida meleagris. The sequence goes on along the minus strand of NC_034409.1, from coordinate 14,979,373 downwards.
CCTGTTAACAAAGTACTTCCGTTTAAATGGATCGTACAGACACTATTCACATGACCACAGACCCTAAGGAGAGCTACTGCTGTTGAAGAGCCATTGACATCTGATAGGGTCCGGGTTCTGCCTCTGCAACCAGGATGAAGAGTCAGCCATTCACCTTCTTCATTCCTACCATGCCACAAAGCAGTATTAATATTAATAAACTTTTGTGACTGTAATGATTATGCTGAAAATGATTAAATGGCACCAGCAGGTAAAGCTTGTTCGGCTACTTGTTTGTGGTATTTACACATAGGTGGTGTTATTAAAAACATTAAATCCATTTTAGAGTCTCCACTCATCTCGATAATGTCAGCACAGAAACTACAGGATTATCTCCGTTATGCCACAGAATCTTCTCTAACAGTTAAATAACAAATCAGCTTAGTAAGCATTATAATTATTCCTTAGCAGCTTAAAAGTTTTTCCTCCACGCCCATTAACATTTTCAGACCACAGCGTATATTTTGTCTAAATCCCTGCTGCATGAAAGGAGGCAAATCAAGTGGGAGCACCTCGCTTACAATTCCATATTCAGTCCAGATGCTAGATCCAGCAGGGAAACACTGAAGAATTTTTTCATGTTTTTGTTCCTTAAATGAACTGAGCTCTTGCATTCTGCTGTTAAAGCAGCATGTGCCCATCTCTCAGAGGAGCATACCCAGGAAATCTGACAAATTTCCTGTTTCCAGCAAAGCAAGGGGAGCACCTCCAGCCTGGTGGCTCCCCACGCTAAGCTCCTGTAGCCTGGGGCAGAGGCTGCTCTCTGGGCACACCAATTCCAGCACCCATCCATTGGTTATTCTCCATGCAGGCCAAGGAGGAAGGCAAGGTTGTCAGAAGGCCATCACTGGCAAGGCTGGGGCATGGCCAAGTTCCTCCAGCCATGAGCTCCATGGTCTGACTTTCCTTTAAGCACGTGCATTCTGCTCATTCATGCTGCCCCATCATTATCACCCTTTTACCATTACGGACTTCTTTTCCTTTGGCTCACCTCACTTCCTCAGGCTAAAGAACCCAACCTGCATCTACTGCAGATGTCTGTATAGGTGTCTCCTGCCATTTAGTTTTTCTCACATTTCAGTACTAAGTTATCAGCCTTATTACTCTTCAGGGTAGGTTTTCCCTACAGCAATAAAAGAATGACCACCTTACATGTTTTTCTTCTTTCTCCTCTAACTTCTACTCTTTCCCAATTGCTTTGCTCCTTCACTATCGCTCACACTGTACGCATCCTTTTTTTTTTTCTGATTAAAGTCCTTTTCCCCCAGTCTTTCAAGACCACTTCCTTAAGGAACCTTTCCATGCAGCTTTGTTAAAGTAAAGCTTAGTATGTGCAGCCTGTTTTTTGTATTTTTTACCTCTACCAACAGGGAAGGAACTACTGTAAATGTAGCTACAAATGCTGTTTGAAATTTATTCTATTTTAAAGCATATTTTAAACAACTGGTCAAATTATATCGCTATCTACGGCTGCTTCTGAAATTCCAGTTCTTAACAAAACTGTTCTTGTTCCTCAGCAATATACTTGATCCTAAATTGGAACCTGTTCCTAAACAAATCCTAGAGAGCAGCTGAGCACCCAGCAATGCAATTAGATTTGAAGCAGCACCCACAAATACCCTATTAGCAGCAACTAACACCACTGAAAGGTCAGCAAATTCAGCTTTGATCTGTGAATAATGTCATTTGTCTTAGAACAAAATTGTTCTGTGTGAACTTATTTTTCAATTGATAGAAATGAAAATGAAGATTTATTTTATTTCCCATACTTCTAGCTTTAATTTTCTATAGGCTTCAGACTAAGAGAAAGCTAACAACACTGCCAGCGGAAAGTAATTCCACTCTCAAGTTTTAACTTAGTTTTTACATGAACTTCAGAGTCAATCTGAAGTGAGGGAAAAAACAGAACAGCAGCTCGAACACAAAGACCCTATTGCCTCATAAAGGTTCCCCATGCTTTTTATGGAATTTCACTTTTTCTGTCCTTTGGGACTACTCTATACAAAATGTGTCCGGACCTTAGGTAAAGAAGAATTTGGTTCACAATGTTTACCTGGAGCAGTCTACTCTGAAGTAACTCTTCTTCAGAAAGTCAACTAATCCCCATTTCCAGAGAAACATTCAATTTATGTAGGCACGTTGGAAACTAAAGTGAAAGATGAAGGGATTGGTTTTGGTCAAGAGCCATTGAAGGAAGGCCAACTCCCAACATCCTGCCAGGTAAAGACTGTAACCCCAGGGCCCCGACAGTACACAGGCATTCACAATCCCTGGCTACATCTGCAACCTGCAGGTATGAGCAGAGCTCAAATGTAACAGGAATGATAAATTATTTTGAATATACAGTAGTTTTATTTTCACATGAGACAAAAAGTTGGGGTTTTTTTAGACTATATTTTTCAAAGCTCATATTAGCCTTTTAAAAGGCTTTAAGGATAAAAAAGAAAACAAAAAACGCTTTTTATCTGCCTTTATCAATTGTTTAGTACAGCAGTTCATATTTTCACTATTGCTTGCTGAGTTTTGTAGAAGGCTACACCCAGAAGAAGAATATCCCCAAGCACCAGTACAGGCTGGGGACTGACCTGCTGGATAATCGCTCTGAGAAGAAGGACCAGGATGTCCTGGTGGACAACAGATGGACCACGAGCTAGCAGTGAACCTTTGTGACCTAAAATGCTAGTGGTACGCTGAGCTGCATTAGGAATAGCACTGCCAGCAGATCCAGGCAGGTAAATAACCCTGCCCCTCTACTCATACCAGGTGATGTCTCATCTGGAGAGCTGTGTCCAGTTCTAGGCCCCCAGCACAGGAGTCTTAGAGCTCCTGGAGTGAGCCCAGTGAAGGGCTACTGAACAATGAAGTGACCGCAGTATCTCTTGTATGAGGAAAGGCTGAGAGAGCTGGGCCTGTCCAGCCTGGAGGAGACTGAGGTGAGATCTGACTGATGTGATTAAGAATCTGAAGGGAGGCTGACAAGAGGATGGGTCCAGATTCTTCTCAGTGGTGCCCAGCAATGAGATGAGAGGCAGTGGACACAAACTGAAACACAGAAGTTCCATATGAATCTGATGAAAAATTTCTTTACTGTGGGAGTGACAGAGCACTGGAACAGGTTGCCCAGAGAGGTTGTGGAGTCTCCTTCCCTGGAGATACCCTAAAGCCGTAGACACAACCGTGGGCGATGCTCTCTATGGGATGTTGTGCACAGGGCTGGACTAGATGATCTCCAGAGTTTACTTCCAACCTCAACCTTTTTGTGATGTATTATCTGATCATACACTGAATTGAGTTAGTGTACTTTCTCAAAATCAAAGTCCCTCTATGTTTTATTTGATTGCATTGTATAAATTTTAAATTAACCAGAGGTGTTCTTTTTTCATGGCTTCAATTCAAAATAAATTCCAGTGAAGACATGTCCCTGCACAGGAAGAATTTTTGTTCTTAAGAGACAGGGAAATAATTCTACAGCTCAAATAGTTATGAGAATGGAACAATGACATTTCTTCAGATACCTCATGTGTTGGTTGTACTCTCCCACAAAACCCAAAGGCAAAACCGACTTGGTTTTGCAAAGCCCCTCACATTGGTATTGCCAAAAGCAAGAATTTCAGGCTCGCAATCATACGAAATTTGGGGTTTTCTTGGACAAATCTTTAGTGCATCTCTTTTCTTTTGCCTGAAAGACTTTAACCCAATTTCTTGATTACAGGTAACAGCAGCCATTCAATCTCATGAAAGAGGGATTTGTTCCAAGTAAGGATTAGTGTCTACAACTGAAACGGTTCAGAGCTTTCCACAGTCCTACTACAGCTAACAGTATTGCCAACTTTCATTAAATAAGATTCCAGCTGATGTCCAATAATAAGCATGTCTGTATCTTCATGAATTCCAGGCATGTCAGGCAATTTCATAGGATAAAAAGAACTCCCAGAAGCAAAGGGAGTATTATGATTAATAATGAAAGTACTGAAAGCTTCCAGTATCTCCCTAGGGAGATGTATGTCAAATGGTTGCAGCCAAAGCCATAGGCAGAAATACTGACAAGTTAAAATATTTCTTAAGCAGAAAAGTTGCAAGAAATATAAATATACTGTAGCTGGGAAGGCTATCTTCCCTGACAATATCCTACTTTAACTGACAGTTAATTGGTAAAGTTGTAAGCTGAAAACTAATGGTAATGAGGTGATTTTTCTTTTAAATCATAACACATTCATCTCCTGCAGGGAAATACAAAACCTGAAAGAGCAGACTGACTCACAGATGGGACAGTAAATTCAGCAAAGAAGGAAAGTGAGTGAAGCTTACAGGATTTAAAGAATAGTATGGATATGTTGTTCTCAAAAAAAAAAAAAAAAGTTAGGTTGTAACTTTTTTTTTAAACAAAGAATTACTGGAAACACAAGAAAATACCTCAACCAGAAGCAACAGCCATTACAAAACGTTCTGGTACAGATACAAAAGGGTAGGCTTAATGATCCTACAGTGCAATTATACATTTTCTAAATCACTCAGTGTACTTCAACAGAAGCAGCATGGTTCCACACACTGCTAAGCCAAGCACACTTTTTACATGGCCAGAATTACAAAGCATAATGTGCAAATAAAAACACCTACATGATCAGAAATTGACACATATAGATGTGCATAAATGCAGACTATTAAATGTCTATCCAAAGGCATAGCGGAGAAGTTCAGGAATCTCAAATGTAATTCAGAGGTCAGAAAAATGTGGAATAAATAGGACTGGGGGAGATTACACTGCTCTCCTAGTGTAATTATGATCCATCCCTATACATACTTTATTTACGCAGACATAAATCTCTAATCTTCATACAAATTATATTTATTTTGTCAGACATTGGGTCAGTATGATACTCATCACTACTGATTTTGTGTGAAATATGGGGTACCGTGGCACATCACAGCTCAGTACTGGCACAAGTGGAGCATGTGGAGAAGCCATGCAACTTGCAGGTGCTTTCACCCAAAAAGATAATAAAAAAAGACACTTCCATGTTTTTCTTTGAATACTGGAGATCTGTTAAACATTTCATAGAATCATAGAATGGTTTGGGTTGGAAGGAACCTTAAGGATCATCAAGCTCCAACGCCCCTGCCACAGCCAGGGCCACCAACCTCCACATCTGATACTAGACCAGGCTGCCCAGGGCCCCATCCAACCTGGGCTTGAACACCTCCAGGGACGGGGCAAATGATTTAAAAGAATGGTCTATATTATGATTTAAATGAATAATTAGTTATGATTTAAGAGAAAAATCACCTCATTTAGGAAATTAACTGTTAATCCCAAATTTCCCTATTGAACAGTAGGATGATTTCTTTCTGGTTTGAATTTACCACTACACTGGCAGTCTGTAAAACTTTCACAAAGGTATGTAGCTCTTCTGTCACATACAAGCCCACCCCTGTAAATTCACTCTAAAGTGCCTGCTTGAGAATTAATATTTAAAAATCCCACTCTAATTCATTTAGCAGCACAAGTTAGTTCATCTGTACCTGTATATTTAAGCCACTGTAGCAGTGATTACTTGCAATGCTATGATCTGATTGCTGGTTTTTCCACTAACAAGCAGCACAGAACCTCAGCACCAATGTTTAGCTAATTGGAGGCAAGAGTCAACCCTGTCATTGATCCAACCTCTTCTGCCTATTTTCTACCCTCTTCTCTCCCCCTAAGGCTTCGTGAGCCAAGCACTGGGGAATTTGCAACACCCACAGCCTGTTTGAAGGGGAGCGTCACTTACCACTCAAAAACTACTGTTTCCCCCACTCTCAGGGAGTTCTTTCCTTACAAAGGTCTCCCTCGTAACTCTCCCATCCTTGATTCTCCTATTGCCAGATCTCTTTGCACTACTACCCTGTCATCTGAGACAACTGATGTTGATGAGCTGGACTTGACCTAATTGGTTTTGTGACGTTACTGCAAATGCAGAGCCTTCCTCCTCTGTTCTCAAAACGTGAGCTGTGACACACAAAATTGTTGTGGACTTTACAACACCACAGGTTACGCTAGGGGTACAGAACAGAGTATGCAAAAGCCGTATTCACTCCTACTAGAAAATTGTCATTTGTATAACCACTAAGGAGGAAAGTGTTTGTCACAAAGACATATCCTTGAAACCAATCTGAAAATGCTAAAATCTAAGCAGCTAAGCAGTCCCAGCAGTGGTGATTTGGTTGAGTGTATTGGAAAGGATAAAGAGGTGTGAATCATTCACCCAACAGGTACCCCACACTGGACTTCTGAAACAGAAGCTGTTGCTCAAGGCATTTCTACTGCTTTCAACAGGGAAGCTGCCTGACAACCATACGGAAACTGCAATGAACCTCTCTGGTTTTATGACAGATATTAATACTAAACCTTTTTAGAAGTAGCTTAAGCAACACAGATGAAGTTCTTCTGTGATTCATTAGTTCAGTGACAAGAATAGCTGATGAAACAGTTACAAAAGGCAGATTTTAGTGTGGGACTAGGAGAATATGTTCTGGCTGCACCCTGTTACTCCCTTGTAGAGTCAGATACAGGCTTATTTTCTCTTAGAAAATGATGCCCTGAAGAACAGGCAAAGATGTTTATGTATCAGTTAATGAAAAAGAAAATCTTTCTTTTTCAAAAAAGGAAATGCCAAAAAGGGAAAAGGCACCCCACTCACTTTTAGGTAATAGTGATTTTTGATTTGCAAAGTTGTCTTTCATTGAATTCCACATATGAACAGGAAGTTGTCTCTTGTACCATGCATTCCAAATTCAATACTGAATATCCAAACAACTCCTCGAGAAATGAAGATAATTATAATTTAACAACACTTTTAAATACCACCTGTAAATCACAGAAAGGTAACAAAATTAATGCATGTTTTGATGCTGACACACAACAAATGTTTTCAGAACAACCAGGACTATGAGTTAAATGGGATGAAGAGCAATTACAACAAAGTTGCAATCAAAACCAAGAGTGACCGTAACTATCTAATGCCTATTTACTAAGCATTTACAATAATTGGGTAAGCAGGCATTCATAACTACCCTCGCTATGCCATTTGGTGGCAGCTCTGAAGCTGCTGATGATCCAAGAGGAGAATGCCAGTTTCTCTGTAAGCATGCTTTTCCATGGGAACGTGCTTGACTAAACTCCAGCAAGACATTTTTTTTTCTTTGGAAAAGAAATCAAGAAACTCAGAAAGCCTCACATCTAGTGTGCCAGTCCAAGATAGTTGCAAAAAGGACTGAGTTGGAGTCAGTCCTACCACAGTCTTACACCAACATATTTAATTTACAAATTGCAAAGCAGCAGCATGAAAAACTATTTAAAAGAGAGAAACAAGGTTGTGCTGTATAGCCCAATGACTGAAAATAAGGGACCATACCAGCCAAACACCTGCTTCTTTCATTTCTACAAAGCAGAAAAACTTTAATACCAAACCATAGCTCTCCATGGAATCAAACAGTCCAATGACTAATTAAGATTGAGAACCTTGGTACAAGACTCTAAAACCCAAGCTGTTCTAAGAATATCCACTTCAGCTTTTTATCAAATCAGCTCAAAGGAACTTTTCTTTCCACTGCTAAAGAACCAAAGTAAGTATCCAAAAGCCTGAAAAAATAATGGGAGAAACAAATCCAGCCCTACTACAAATCGATGAATATTTTTAAAATCCTTTCACTAGAATGCAATAACTTTTTTAAGATATTCAACCTTTTAGTTTATGCTCCAAAGTTAAACTCAAGGAGGCAATGACATTGGGTACTATCAGATATAGGATCTCAGTTTGTCCAACTGTAAAAGAAATTGCATTTTTCTTTCCATCGCCTCTGAGAAGTTATAGTATCATACTAACAACATTTAAAGAAACAAGAACTAAGGTGAATCTCACTTTAGAGACTTAATTAAGATTCCGATCCTACTTCAGCACAAAGCTAAGAGAAATTATTTAGTAGACAAGAAGATAGTCAATGGAATGGTAATCTTGCTTTATAATACATATCTTCCTACACACAAAGTTTTGAGTAATTATAGCATAAGGATACAAAAACTGTGTAAAAGAATTTGATTAAGATGCTGCATTCTCTTGGGCAGACTAAGAAGATTTCAGAAGCTACCCTTACTGAAAACTTATTTCTATATTACATACCTAGTTTTGTAAACCTTTCCAAAACTGCTTAGCTGGAACTATGATCAGCCACAAGATAGACTCTGGATAACACAGGCATGCAAAATGCCTTCTGACCTTAATGGTTATTTTGTCTTTTTTATTGAAGAGTGAAACCAAACTATTTTATTTCCACTCTTCAAGATGTGCACTCTTAAAATGGGTATTTTAAGCATAACCTGTAATCTTACAGAACTTTTCTTCTTCCTCACTTAAGAAATCAGAACTAAATTTAAAACTGTAGTATCACAAGAACAACTATTCAACTCTGAAATTACCAGTGCATGAGGTATATTAAACAGCAAAACAATCAAGAAAAGCAAACCATCAGGCTCCCACAGGCTATGATGTGAAAATTTCTTCTCATTTCATCTCTTCACTGATAGACAGAGATGCCAACAAGCATTCAGCATACCTGCTCCGACTTCTTTTTCTTCTTCTTCAATGTTGTTTTTGATACTGTCATACTCCTCGTCGATGGCCTGGTTGCCGCGCATCTGAGACAGAATCCTCCGTGCTCTCTGGGTCTGGCCTTTCTGAATCAGCCAGCGGGGGCTTTCAGGGAGAAACAGGAAACCAAAAAACTGTATGACTGCCGGCACAGCTGACAGTCCCAGCATGTACCTGAAATAAAGAAAGAAACGAAGTTCTCGTATTTGCCTACAAAAGTACAAAATTGTGCTGTGAGAAGACACACTTACACAACCTGGGTTGTAATTTACAAACCAAACTTCCTTCCTTCGTATTCATTATTGCCAGAAAAAAATCAGGCAAGAACCCTATTCTGGAAGCACTATGGAAAAAGACCTTTGTTTTCTATTCCAGTATATCTCAGGATATTCTGAATATTCTGCTGTCACTGACCCGACAGCAACTTGTCCAGGGGACACTAACTCAGACTCAATAAATGCTCTGAAACATTCCAGTAATTTGGAAACTGATATCCCTTCTGTGTAGATATAAGAAAAGAAATAACAGAAAAAGAAAGCAAAGGCATAGAGAACAGATGGGTACTGCTGATGACAACAATGAGGCTGAAATCCTGCTCACTGTTTTACAGACATAATAAAAAAGATAAACCAAAAGCAGCCAACCATAATTGCTTAATTTGGTCAGCAAGTATGTGTACACAGACACACGTGGCCAGCGAATAAGCACCTTGTATAAGGAAAAGGCTGTTTCTGACTGTAGACAGAAACACTGCAAAAAGTTCATTTAACCAGCACTGCTTCCATTTGCACTAGATTTTTCAGATAGTCTGCTCTTAAATGTTCAGCCAGATGCAGTGTTGCTTTAAATCAAAACAGCATTTTAAGTGCCCGAAGGGATTTCACTGTACACAGCATTAATGCCAGGATTACTGCTGCAGGAGAGCTGCCTCTCCAGGAGCCAGCACTGCCACCTGTACAGCACCCACACACAACAGGACTTGCTCCAACTGAAGTGGGGCCAAAGGCCGTGGAAGATAAGCATATCACCATCTGTCATGAGTGGTTCTGATCCTCACACTTCACATTTTTATATTCCTTCAATAAAATACTAAAGAGAATAATAAGAATTACAGAGTAAAGCATAACATTATTCTGCTCTTTAAATCTTACTTTTTCCCTACGTGTGGTAAACCATTTGTGCTTGAAAGATTATTTTGGCTTCCATTAAAGACTTTAGATGATGTCATCTGTACATCATTGCAAACAACACAGGTTTCACATCAGTGGTTAAAACCATTCCAGCACCTCCAGAAAACAGCCTTCAGACTGAATATTGGGGTAGTGTGTACTCATAAATAGGTTCATACTTTGAGATCAATCAGGAAATCAGGGAGATGAGCAAATCTTTCCTCTAGCTCCTCTCAGTGTGCACACTTTCATATTGATGATTTTCGATTCTCTCGCATGGATGCTTTCATAAAGCTGGCTATGCAATGAGGTTGCTAATAGAGCACGAAAGAGCACAGCTGTTAATGGAAACCTTGTTTCAGGGCACCAAACCACACGTATTTGACAAGTACGAATGCATTTTGGGTGAAAATGGAAAAAGACACACAAGCAACAGGGCAGAAAAATGGAGAATGGGAAAAAAAACCACAACACAAAAGGTAATGTAAAGAAGATGGCCACCCCTGGACAAGGTGCGTGCAGGCCAGTCCTCCCATCCCCAAGTTGAGCTCTCAAGTTCCTCCTTAACCTGGTTTTCCAAAGGTTATACAATTACATCTTGGTCTAGAAATAAAACTGCAAACAAGTCTTTCATGTTCAGAATGGTATAGCTCATCTTCAGTCAAAAAAAAGGAAAGCAGGAAGAAAATAAATTCAAAACACAGACACTGTGGAAGGATTAACAGTTGAGCAGACTTCAGCCAGCGTATTTAACAAGTGTCACTAATGTTCTCATTCTTCATTCACTAATGGTCTCATTCATCTGTATCCTCATTTCTTCCTATGCTCCTCCTTCTCCACAAACAGTACTTTGGAAGCTGCATACAGAATCACATCAATATATACACTGCTGAAGCTCAACAAATAGTATATTCAATATCTGTGATTAGTGTGGTATTTAGAGTCTCTTCTATTTCAAATGAAGAGTAGTCCAAAAACACAGAAATTCAAAGCACAACTGCTGTGTTCTGACAAACTGCAAGCAATAGGTTCTTTTAGTACATCTAAGTATACAGATTTAGACCTTGATATTCATATTACCCCATGCCTGCTCCTCCAAAGCCCTTCATCCTTTAAATGCAGCAGAACCTCCAGAATTAAGCAGTCACATAGCTGCAATTATTTTAGGAGGCGAAATGAAAAAAAAACAAAAAACAAAAAAAAAGATCCAGTCTGTTTGTTGGACTCTGGTGGGTTGTTTATCACAGAGAAGATAGAAAAGAAGCACAGGGAAAGTGTTCAGTCACTAAAGGCAGTTTCCAATTGACATGTTTCTGGCCAAAGCAGAGTACAAGGAGCAGGCCAGAAGGAAAATATTCACTTAAGAGCATACGTCCACTACAAGTTCACGAGCCCTTGCAATTTTCAGACCAAGCAGCTTTGAGAGAACCAATTTAGTAAAAGCAGGCAATTTTGGACATTACATGCTGTAAGCCAGCTTTCAAAAATCTAATACAGTTCTGTCCTATACAGAGAATAAGACTTTGATTTGAAGTCAGATGTCTGGCAGAAAAAATCCAGCATGAAATTTAGTAAATCAGCTATAACATTTCTCCTTCTGAGACATACTGCTGCAACACTATTAAGATGAATTAGCAGTGTTTTATAAAACTAACCTGTCAGGTTTAATGTTTGTTTTCTTTTGCTTATTTTTAATTTAATATCTAGCATTTCCAAGAATAAGCAGAATTAAAGTTCATTTTTCTTTCTTTTTTTTTTTTTGATTGCTCTTTATTATACAGCCACTGGATCACTGAGAGCTACAATAATTGCAGTAACTCTCCTTCTTATATGCAGTGACTCAGGAGTGAACATCTGTGATCTCTCCCCAGGTGCGTGCTGGCCACTCTTTCCAAGTGAGGGACCATCTGCACTCCGCTCTGCTCAGTCTCAGGTTGCAGCCAGCTAGCTGAGGACAGAGAAGTATGCAACCCTAAACCCACCACTCCAGCACTGCAGCTGAGACTGCTTGGATACCCCAACATCAGCATAGCCTGTTTCTGCCCAATGCATCTGAGAAGTGGACAAAAAGGAAAGTGGCTCAACACTCTGGAGTATCTTTCAGCTGAATTTTTCTATGATTCAGAAAGTGCAGTAGATCTGTTCTTAATTTTCTACAATTTATTTTTACTACCTTGAAAGTTGTAACATTTCGTTCCCTTTACCACTGGTATTGCACACAACTATGTCTTTTCTTGATGAAAAATTGGGATCAGAATCATTAAGGTTGGAAAAGACCACTAAGATCACCTAATCCAATCATCAGCCCGTCACCACCATGCCTACTAACCCATGTCCCTCAGTATCACATCTGTCCTTATTTTGAAAACCTCCAGGGATGGAAGCTCAAAAAACCTCCAGGCCCACCACTTCCCTGAGCAGCCTGTTTCAATGCTTGATCAAGAATTTGATCAGGCCACGTGATGGCATTGAACAGACGTGCACAGACACACACACGGAAAAAAACAGTACAGAACAACAAGAGTGAGTAGCATCACAATGGGAAGTACTATGGTTGTCATTAGCATCACTGGCCAGAAAGGCTTTAAGGGGGTAAAATATGGTTTGAAGGATCTTTTACACACCATTGTGTTATACTCTGATTTCCATGATTGCCAGACTACTGAATGGCAGTCAGTATATTCTAAGTTACACAGTTTACATACAACTGTTCTGTTCATTCCTATGTTACTGCTTCATTTCAAAGCTGAAACTAAACACATTCTATACCACAGTGCTAGCTCTTTAAAAGAGCTTCTCCAATGTCTCCAGGGACGGGACTTCCACCACCTCTCTGGGCAACCTGTGCCAGTGCCTCGCCACCCCTACTGTAAAAAGCTTTTTCCTTATATCTAATCTAAATCTACCCTCCTTTAGTTTGAAACTATTTCCCCTTGTCCTACCGCAGCAGTCCTGCTAAAGAGTCTGTCCCCTTCTTTCCTGTAGTTCCCCTTTAGATACTGATAGGTCGCTCTCAGGTCTCCCCAGAGCCTTCTCTTCTCCAGGCTGAACAGCCCCAGCTCTCTCAGCCTGCCCTTACAGGAGAGGCATTCCATTCCTTGGATTATTTCTGTGGCCCTCCTCTGGATGTGCTCCAACAGGTCTGTGTCTCTCCTGTACTGAGGACTCCACATCTGGACGCAGTACTCCAGATGAAGTCTCACAGCGCAGAGCAGAGGGGCAGGATCACCTCCCTCACCGTGCTGGCTGTGCTGCTTTTGATGCAGCCCAGGATACAGTTGGCTTTCTGGGCTCTGAGGGCACACTGGTGGCTCATGATTTGTATTTATCTGAACAATTATACAAAAATACAGCTCAAATAAGACCAAGACTTGTTGGATATTATATTAGCAACATTTTTCTTCCTATATGGTAGTATTTACTGACACATACAGATTACAAATACATCCTTAGCTCATAAGCATCAGCCCACTGATGCAAAGAAACAAACAAACAAAAAACCATATTTATATCCACAAATACTCTTCCTAGCAGAATCCTCTGAGGTAAAATGAATTCAAAATATCTGCCCAAAAAGAAAGTGCACAAACACCTGTAGCAGTAATGGTGACTCTGAGCTCCACTTCTAAATAAACATCTTTGCTGTACATTCCTCACCACCCACCCCATGCATAGGGAGCTATTACATTAGCAAATTATTTAGGCTAATAGTCAATTTAAATTAATAATGTAGCTTCTGGATAATTGGTATTGGTTGTCAAATACTTCCATTTATTTTACCTAGCCATGCATTACTGCATATTATTACCTTTTCTAAAAATTGAACATATTTCATTAAATGCAGAAAGGGATTAGCAATCCCTAAAACTAAATTTTTCTTTCAGTGAAGTCATTTCTCCATCCTCTATAGCTGGAGGCACAGACTGAGGGAGCATGCAGCTGCTTTTGCAATGACAAGGACATCAAAAGCTTTGTGTGAAAATGTGAAATGCTATTTCCATTTCAGCCAGAACGCAAAAAGCAGAGCTAGGATTGACTGTATTAAATAATACTAGCATGATGTACCTTTTTTTTCTTATGGTCAAAACGTGACATCTTTTTACTTAAGAGACAAGAGAAGCAGTCACATGAGCAGAAAGTAAAATCCTCAACATTCTTGGATCTTCCGACATAAACAGAATAAACTGTAGATTTACCCTGAAAACATCAGCTTTCTGTTTTAATGCATATTTCTTTATGTATTCAAGAAAGATTAGCCTCTAAGTACCTCTGCTTATCAAGTCCCAGATGAATTGTCTCTAACTTAAACTTCACCTAGTAATCCTTACTCAACTTCATTGAAAGTCAGTGAATGTAATAATATTTACATTGCAAGCTTTCGGAGGAGATAGGGTGCAAGTATCCTTCATATTAGGATTTTCAAATATCGAAAAGGTTCCAGGCTGTAGCAACAGAAATTGAAGAGCCTACAACAGCATACATGCACCCTTTTCCCAAGAGGGTTTCAATAAAAAAGCAAACATATTAAGCGCAAGTTTCCAGAGCCGGAACGTGTCACATAAGTTATTCCTCCTACACATTTCTGTTAATAATTTTTTCACATCAGCACTGCAACTAAATTACTGAGCTTCAGAAATGTCTAATCTCTCTCAAATGACACATCACCATAAAGAAGGTAGTGCAGTCCAGAAACTCTTAGTAATGTCTACAGGAAGAATAAAATATTCAGCAAGTAGAGTAAAAGAGATTCATAAATTCAAAAAAAATCAAAAGTTTGTAGTTAAAAGTTATACTACAATATCTGTAACTTCAGTTCTGATTAGATTACTGCTGCTCAAATTAACTGCATTCAATATACACCTCTATTCTGTGCATGTAGTATCAGTTACTGGAAATTTGCCTTTTGAAAAATCAGCATGTAATTATTCTAAATGCAAAAGGCAAGCTACTTTTATAAACATCGTGACGATAATTCAAGCTTGTTGATGCATATGCATCATATGCAATGCATTGCTCATCCACTTCAAAGTTTAGTGAAGTCAGAAAACCTAACATATCGTGAATACTGTCTGAGTGAAAGCTCTATGTATATCATTTGGCAAGAGTTAATTATTAAATCTCCACTTCAGTATGCAGTTCTACCACTTTATATGTAAATTCTATTTTACCAACACAGATGATGATAGCTGTCAGCCACTAGAAGTTCTTTCATTTATGTATCTAGCCTTGCCCAAACCATAACCACATGTTTTGCTTTTAGCAATGAAGACTCACATACCTCCATCCGTCCTTCACGAGGTAGCTGAACAGTCCATCCACAACACTTGCAAAAAACTGCCCTCCGGTGATGAACAGGGTGTTAATGGTGACCAGTCTGCCTCTTAAGTGCGGTGGAGCAACTTCTGCGATGTACACAGGCACTGTCATAGATGCTACACCTACAAGAATAAATTAAATTACATTACATTTCGGAAACTGAAAGAGGTGCTACACTTTTTTTTTTTTTTTTTTTTTTGAACAGAGCTATGGCATGGTTTTCACCTTGAAGAAAACACAGGGCTAAACATCATTATTATTATTACTACTATTATTGTATAGTTTCATTATTGTTATTCAGAATGGATTCTTTCTTGACTTCTCTGGAGTTTAAAACTACCCCACATAGTGCACTAAAAGTTCTAATACCATCAGTAGGCAAAGACTGAGGCTAAAGCACGGCTGCCTTTTATTCTCTCTTAATACTGGTAATATCTCCTATGAATTAAGCGCTGGCTCTAAATGAGCCACTTGTGCAAAAGACATGCCCATGTGGAAGACAAACACGTGTGCACAACCACAAGCTTAAGAACAGAAGTTCAATGACATATAAAGAGCAGAGCAGGACATGGCTCATGCTTCAGTGCTCTACATCCACCAAGAAATCCACAGTCATTTCCACAGAATCCACAGAAGTTTGTTTCCCTGTTTCATTAGAAGAACCAACAGTGACCCAGCGATTATTTTTTTTTTTAATTTTTGTAAAAAAAGAAAATGGAAACATGCTGGCACTGCACACACAAATCCACATTTGTTCTGAAGCTGAGCAACCACCTCCTCCAGCTCACCCTCCCCACAGCACCAAGGCCAGCTGACAGAGCTCCTGGGGCCTCCCAAAGCCCAAGCAAGGAGTACAGATTGGTTAATAAGATCTTCTGGTGCTCAGAAGATCTTTTATTACAATGCGTAAGTGTTCGCTACAACCTCTCTGCACGTGAGCCCGGTTCCTGGGGCAGAGCTCCTGGGACACAGCAGTGCCTCCTCCTCCTACTGACAGAGCAATTCACACACAATACAAAAACACACAGAAGTGTCACACACACACACAAAAATTAAAATGTATTCATTCTTTTTTCAAATTGAAGCAGAACGCACCAAGGAGAAGATCATCCAAACAGCCATTTGAAATACAGAAGAATATTTTCTAACACGTTCCACCATTAGGGATATTCCTCTTGTTCTTCCACAGTAGCGTTTTAACTAATTACAGTTAAAGTGATGGAGATGCACTCATATAACAGAAAGGCCTTTACAGGAAAGCGCAGGAGTACATTTGCTTTCTCAGAACAAAACCATCAGCCACAGACCAGCCACAGAGACCTAGAAAAGGCTTGGCAGTGGAATGAGCACCAAGCAGTCCCCTGGCACACCCTAAATGTGCTTCCAGCAATCACTGCATCTGGCAATTCATTCACCAGGGACATCTGATCTCTCTGGAGGATTTCATTTTTTTGTATGTTTGGGGTTTTTGGAGACCATTCCTATTTTGCTCTCCTCTACTCAGAGCAATCCTTACTAAAAGGCCACAATGCCTCTGACACAGAACCAAGAAGTGGCTGAATTTGGAGCAGCAGGAATGACATGGAAGACCAAGTTCCTCCAACAAGCAGCTCGTGGGTATGGAAACAGAACTGGGTCTTGCAATATCTTCGTGGGAAGAAAAATATAGTTGTGTTTCTCTCTTTTGAGGGACAAAAAGAAATACAGTCTTACACCTTTAGTGTAAGAAGTGTTTGAAGTTGGTCCAGAGTACTCACTTTCCCTGTGGCCAGCAAACATGGATGACATTAAAGGCTCTAGAAAAATAACACGTATTCCCAACAAGGCTATCTCTGAAACAGACAATCATCCAGTGATGCTGCTCTAAGAGGTTATATTGGTAAGGTCTGTACATGGATTTTACTGGTAAGTAGTTAGAAAGACATGTACAACCAAAACCAAAGTATGCCCTACAGAAAGGCTACTTTTTTTTTCCTCATTGCCCATCTTGTTTATGGTGAAAGTGATTACAACAAAATTCTCCTAATATTACAATTTTCCACCTAGAGTTCATGTCAGCTGATGGCATAACAGTACCTCAGTGACAAGGGTACCTCACACAAGCCAGTTAGAAAAACATACAGTGCTTCAAAAGCTGAGACACTTCCACAAGCTGACAGCTGAGGGCCATTTTCATAGATAAACATCCTCAAAGAGCACCAAAAAAAAAAAAAAACCACCAAGCGTCATTACAACACTACACAGAATCACAGAATGGTTTGGGTTAGGAGGGACCCTAAAGACCCAACCCCTGCCATGGGCTCCCTCAGCCTTTCTTCATAGGTGAGGTGCTTCAGCCATCTCCAAGGCCCTCCTCTGGACCTGCTCCAACAGCTCTGCATCCTTCTTGTGCTGGGGGCCCCAGGCCTGGACGCAGTACTGCAGGTGAGGCCTCAGGGGTGCAAAGTATAGAAGGACAATCACCTCCCTCTCCCTGCTGGCCACCCATCTCTTGATGCAGCCCAGGATACTGTTGGCCTTCCAACAGTTGGCCCATCCAACTCTTTCTGAAGGTTAAGTTTATACAGGACCTGTACAGAAATCTTGCTTGAAACATGACAGTCAAAATTGTTTCCAAGGCATCCAAAAAGCAGGGTCACACCATGGTACAGATCAGCAGGTATGACCCGTTCCACAGCACACTGTCAGCCTCAGAGCACATCTGGAACCTCTGTTAGCCACGTTTAACCTAGCACTTACCATTTACAGAAAGAGGCTGTTGGAGATCACCTGGTCCAGCCCACCCTGTTGAAGCTAGGCCAGCCACAGCAGATTGCCCAGGTCCATGCTGATCGAGCAAAGGTGTCACACTATCCATGGCAGTGTGGGGTGGAATGAGATCAAGGTCAACTCCAGCCAAAATCATTCTATGACTCTGTGCTCAGTTAGGCTGTGATCATCTCCACAGGTGGATGATCTCCAACAAACGTGATTCTGTGTCTTTCACATTAGCTTTCTCACCTTGAAACTTTTCACATTGTTGCTGTACATTTTGCCTTGTACTCTGTCCTTACTGCCCGTACTGAGTTTCCCAAAACCTAGGGGTTCAAAATATCCAAACAAAAACCTCAGTTCGGCAGAAAAATATGGTATGTGTTTCCATTTAACTTTTAGAAATCAATATGTATGCATTGCTACTCTGAGTCTGAGCAGCAGGTTTCAGGAAATGGGGGAAGGCGAGTTGGAAAGCCTCCCCAGTTTGACTGGCTGCCATCCAGCAAGTGCTATCACAGAAAAGGAAAGTTATTTCTAAAAAAATAGCCAAGAAATAAAAAGCTCTTCTGAGACAGAATTAAGGAAAAATTCATATCACTTTAAGTAAAAAATGTTATATTTCAGACTTCATAATGTTATTCCTACTACAGTTTTGCTTTCAGCTGTCTTAGAATGTATTCTGCAGATTTTCCTCTTTCAACTTATGACCCAGAACAGTGTAGGAAGGGAAGTTAAATAGCTATAAGAATATCTAAAATACATAACCAGTATTCATTAAGTAGTTATTTTAATGGACAAATATTAAACAAATTTGAAAGCAAAGAACAGCTTTTCTAGCAAAATAAATACAGCTGCAACGTAATCTTTTCTTAATCTTTCATATGAGAATGCTTTCATTTACACTTAGATGACATTTTCTAATATGCTCTCACTGTTAAACTGCTCACACCGAATAAAAGAATCTTGCTGCAGGCACATATATTGCTATCTAACTAATAAAGCTCATAAGTGACAAGATGTGAAGAACAGAAAATGAAAACAATTAACTGGAAAGCTGTCAGGGAAAGTTCAAACTCCACACTGTGCACAACAGCTATGAATTCTGAGAAAATGCAGCAGACACCCCAGTCCTTATTCTCTGGAGTAACCAATGCATTAGCCTTCTGACCTCAGTAAAGAATATGGTTCAAAAATATATATATAATAGAAGGATCTTTCAAATTAGACCACAGTTAGTTAGTTGCAGCTAATTGTTATTCAGAAAACATTAGATGTCAGGACGGACTGAAATCTTCATATTCAAGTGTTTTTTCCGCACCTAAAACAGTCACTTAAGACACTAATTACTAGTGCTGTCACTGTAATCTGCAGATTTACCATTAGAAAGCAGTTAGGAGAGTGCACAGCTCAATTTTAAAACAATCAGAAGAAAGCATGTGTGAAAAGGCATTTTAGAGTCACATTAACAGCCAGCAAGGTATTTTCAGTATGAACATGTACGCATTATAAAGAGTTCATTGAGAAGTCCAGGAATTAAGTCAACAGGCTTAGGGACAGGAGAGTTAAAAAGATATGAAGGAGAATCCCTATGACAATTTGGAAACAAAGGAAGATCTACCCACTGTAAGTGAAGATCAGGTTCAAGACCATCTAAAGAACCTGAAGGTGCACAAGTCCATGGGACCCGACGAGATCCATCCATGGGTTCTGAGGGAACTGGTGGATGAAATTGCCAAGCCACCATCCATCATATTTGAAAGGTCATGGCAATCTAGTGAAGTTCCCACTGACTGGAAAAGGGGAAACATAACCCCCATATTCAATCAGGGAAAAAAAGAAGATCCAGGATACTATGGGCCGGTCAATCTCACCTCTGTGCGTAGCAAGATCACGGAGCAGATCCTCCTGAAGGCACATGGAAAAAAAAAGATGATGTGATTGGTGGTAACCAACATGGCTTCACCAAAGGAGAGTCATGCCTGACAAACTTGGTAGCCTTTTATGATGGAGTTAAAGCATCAGCAGATAAAGGAAGAGCAACTGATGTCATCTATCCACACTTGTGCAGGATGGTAGTGTCAAACACTTTGCACAACACCCTGGTTGTCAAACTGGAGAAAAATGGTTTTGATGGATGGACCACTCACTGGATAAGGAATTGGTTGGGTGTTGCACTCAGAGAGTTGTGGTAAATTGCTCAATGTTCAAGCGGAGACCGGTGATGAGTGGCATTCCTCGGGGATCAGTGTTGGGTCTGGTGTTGTTTAACATCTTTGTAGGCACAATGGACAATGGGATTGAGTGCACCCTCAGCAAGCTTGAAGATGACAACAAGCTGAATGGTTCAGTTGACATGCCAGAGGGAAGGGACGTCATCCAGAGGAACCTGGACAGGCTTGAGATGTGGGCCTATGCCAACCTCATGAAGTTCAATGAAGGCCAAAGTGCAAGGTCCTGCACCTCAGTCAGGGCAATCCCAGGCACAAATACAGGTTGGGTGGAGAATGGTTTGAAAACAGCGCTGAGGAGAAGGACTTGGGACTGTCAGTTGATGAAAGACTCAATGCGAGCCAGCAATGTGCACTTGCAGCCCAGAAGGCCAACTGTACCCTGGGTTGCATCAAGAGAAGTGTGACCCGCAGGTCGGGGAAGGAGATTCTGCCCCTCTACTCTACTCTGCTCTTGTAAGACTCCACCTGGAGTACTGCATCCAGTTCTGGGGCTCACAGCACAAGAAGGACATGGAGCTGTTGGAGCAAGTCCAGAGGAGGGCCACAAAGATGATCAGAGGGCTGGAGCACCTCCCCTACAAGGACAGGCTGAGAGAGTTGGGACTCTTTAGCATGGAGAAGAGAAGGCTCCGGGGGAACCTTATAGTGGCTTTCCAGTACCTGAAGGGGGCCTACAGGAAAACTGGGGAGGGACTTTTTATAAGGGCAGGTAGCAACAGAACAAGGGTAGATGGCTTTAAACTGGAAGAGGGTAGATTTAGACTAGATATTAGGAAGAAAATCTTTACTGTGAGGGTGGTGAGACACAGGCACAGGCTGCCCAGAGAGGTTGTGGATGCCCCCTCGCTGGAGGTATTCAAGGCCAGGCTGGATGGGGCTTTGAGCAACCTGCTCTAGTTGGGGGTGTCCCTGTCTGTAGCATGGGGGTTGGAACTAGATATCTCAAGTGTCCCTTCCAATACAAATCATTCTATGATTCTATGAAAATTAGAAGTATATTTCAAAAAAAATTAGATTAATGTAGCAAAACAAGAAGACTAAAGGTGGAATCCAAGTTTTTCTTCATAAAAAGCATTTGGGAATAAATACCAAGGAGACAGAATAATAAGTGAGACTTTTGTGCAAGATCAGATGAGTACCAACACACCGTGTAACAATTAGGACTTCCACCACAGCTCAGATGGTGTCTAGCAGACAGGAGGGAAGGTGCATCACATAAACAACAGATGAGCAGCAAAAGCTGAAGACAGGATATTGAATGAGATGCACTGTTTCTCCTAACGTAATTAAAAAGCTCTAAGGTACCAGAGATGTAAGTGTCTGCCATTTCAGAAGCATCAACAAATAACTAGCAGCAGCAGCAAAAACACTGGGAAGTACTGGGAAGAATTACTGACATTTTTGTCATTGTTGCTGTATTGATTATCTTAAGAAAGGACTCATAAAAAACAAAAAAAAACAACACACCATACAACTCACAATTGTCAGCCTTTTGTGCTTCGGAATAAAGAGGGCCGCTCATTAACTAGAAACCCACCCAGGAATTGGTGTGTATGTGCATCATTTTGTCATTCTGTCCCTCCTTCCATCAGCTCACACCAATCCCTTGCACCAACACAACCAATCCCACCGGTAAACTAGGGATACGGCTAGTTCACCATAAGACCCAGAGCCTGCATTGGCCCACAGGCAGAATCATGAACAATAACAGAGATTGGCCTGAACTACTGTGGGACCCCAGACCACCCTGTTCAAAACTGAAATTGGGCTGTGAAGCACAAAAAACAAATAACGAAGATATTCCTGGTCTGTTTCACTGCTCTCACAGTACAGTAGTGAAGCCATTAATCATTAACAAAAATAGTCACCGCTCATTAAAGAAAATTGTATTGTTAAAGGTTCCAAATAAATAAGCAGAAGTAGAAATTATTAAAACGTTTCCTTTCATGATAATGGTCACAGGGAATGAGGCATTCTATGCTAACATATAAAGCCGCACTGAGATACTTAAAAAAAACCCCACTCGTAACTATTACCTTGGTTAACATCTCTATCTCCTATCTTAAAGTGAAATGGTAAGAGCAAATTTTCTTCACAACGTTAAACTTTAATACAAGCAACTTTCAAGTTCACTTCATTAAGGAGCTGCCCATGGCAGTTTGTGCTCCCTGTAAGGGCTCCAAGCAGCCACAGCTAATGGCTCCACAGAGGATCTGGGGAGGGCACCTGATGAAGAGTGAGTTCATGGAAAAGAGAATCAGGAATAAAATATTAATAGACAGCTGAAGGGATATTTTTATGCTATGAGAAAGCTGGAATAGGAACTTAAGGTGCAACTTTTGGCTAGGTTTTAATTAAACAGGTAATCTGAAAAACTTGTTACATTTTAGACACTGGACATACAATTCAAACTGAGTGCCTGGAAGCACTATTGATCCCAGAAGCACATCAGATGATACAGACTTTCATCACATATTTTCTTTCTGTTGTATTCCCACAAACGATCCTGTAAGGTTTATACTTTGCTACTCACAAAAAAAAAAAAAAAAAAAGGCATTCCTGCCAAGGGAAAAGTTTGGAACATTGCTGACATCTGAGCAATAACATTCAGGTGGGTGAGGGCAGGAAGCTCAGCACGCTGAAAGAAGCAGGAGTTCCACAATAATCCTATATTCTCGACTGCCAGCCTCAAGGAGGATTATTAAAGTAGTTTGGGAGGGAGAAGAATGTCTCAGTAACAAAGGACACATTTTAACTGCAAAGGATATTTATTATTTATTCTAAAAGACCACCAGCTTTCATAACCACATGCATGAGCTGGATTGTTCTACAGACAGCTCTGCAACATATTGTAAAGTCATTACCAATCCTAAGGATTCACCAAAACAAAAATAGAGCCTTTTTGTAGTCTCATAGAGTCCTTTTCTGTCATTACAGTTAACACTCCAGTTTTCAGTAATGACAGTCAGCCTGAGGGGACATTAGAGTGCCTCATTACACAAGCTAATGGGAAATATTTGGGGAAGCAGCATATTTGTACACCGTTCTAGTACACTAACCACTTGCCTAGCAGATAAAATTGAAACAGCTCTTACTTGAGTCAGGGGAAAGCTCAAGTCCCTCAATACGTAGGCTTTCCACCCACCACACGTACCTAATAAAGGCATTCACAGTAGTTTAAAATTGGTTCCTGAAAGCTACATCAGGGATGACGGGCAGCAGATCTCCCATTCCAGTCTCTTCCCATCACCAGACGAGCACAAGCTCTGTTCTTTGCAGCAGCATGAGTGCACTTGGCTGCAGCACAGCTCTGAAACGCATCAGGGCACTGGGACAAACCACTAGCATTAACCCACCTTATTTTGGGAGAACATAAATCACAGTATCCTCCAGATTTAAGCGCAGCTCCTCTCTATACGGGGCCTAATGTCAGAAGACTTTACCAAAGGCTGGAACTTCATTCAAATGCAGACTCATCAAAGCAGAAAGGACTAGTTCACCTCAGAGAATCTGTACCACTGAACAACTAACATCGAGAGTTGTTGCAAATCCATATGTTCCTTGCCCAAACCAGAGCAACTATTAATGTTAGTGTTAAAAACCTGTGTTACTATACAGCATCCAGCTGTGAAGGAGTCCACGCCCTGATATTGCTTCAATTTTGTGGAACCACCTTATCTTAATGAGCTAGGATAACTCCTCCTGTTGTTCACTTGAAGATTTTTCAGCATTGCGTGTATCACTAAGGATCGAGAACACAGAACATGGAGATTCACTAAGAAAAACTCCCCCAAAATTGTGTGCTGCTAGAAACAACCACAACTTTCATTTGTAGGTGCAAAACTAACAGCAGTAGAATTAGTCCTTGTGAATTACATCACATATAAAAACTCTCCTTTGATCAAAAGTTACAGATGAAAACCCAAACCATTAAAAAAATAAATAAGAAAAAACGGTGACGCAATTCTTACATAAGAGAAGCGTTAAGATCTTCTGACACCTCCAGGGCAAGGAGAGCATAAGGAAAACCATCAATTACAGCAGAAAGACATAAATATACCACAAGCCGAGTCATCATGAAGGAATTACTCATTACGGGACTTCTTTTCCTACACTGGGATTCTGCAAGCCAGGGAATCTTTTTAACCCGGAACTTGGGTGGTTACAAAACAAAGGGAAAAGTGAGCCAAGAAACCTGCAGTAAGACAGACAGGAACCTACCATTTACAGGCTAGATTGTCAAAGTTCAGAAAAATAAAAACCTGGTTTCTTTTGTTGCTTTCTTAGCTGATTAAAATACTACTAACCTTTTAATAAAACTTCTATTATTATTATGAGCAAAACCATGAACTAATACATAAAAATTTGCAGGAATCTTTGATTTATAACACAGAGTAAATTAAAATCATTATTCACAGCCAGAAAACCTCTAGTTCATTCCACCAAATAACATCCGTACATAGAGGGGAATACAAGGGATGCCACAATCTGTAGACACCAAAAGATTAAGTAGGAGAGCTAAGAGGGGGAAATATTTCTCCAGTAAGTTTTTCAGAACAGGAAGAAGGGAAAGAATTTTACACAAAGGCAAACAGAATTGAGAAAGTTGTTAAGGTCAGATAAAAATAACTGTATTGAAGCGTTGGAACCACTTCAATTATGGGATCCCCATTCAACTTCAGCTTCAACATCAGCATTACAGAACAGTTCTTTCTGGGTCACAGTTACACGACTATCAATCAGTATTTAGTACCTTGCAACATCCAACATTGAAATGGATTTTCTTTTTTTTCCTGACTTGAATCAGGTAGGACAGAGAAGTTATTAACAGCACTTTTAGGAAAGCCAAAATGGAAGAAAAAATTTCTGAAAATATACGTGTGCACATGCGCAGGGGAGGGAGCATCACTGAATTTCAATATTGAAATTGCTACGGTTCTCTGTACCTGACTGGTATCAGAAATTGTGATGAATCGCATTTTTGAACCACTACAA
Organism: Numida meleagris; assembly: GCF_002078875.1. Taxonomy (NCBI): domain Eukaryota; kingdom Metazoa; phylum Chordata; class Aves; order Galliformes; family Numididae; genus Numida; species Numida meleagris. The sequence goes on along the minus strand of NC_034409.1, from coordinate 14,954,245 downwards.
GAAAACAAGATTAACTACCAGACTGAAAAGCAATGAAGAAGTTCCAAAAGCACTGAAGTAGAAAGCTCTAATTAGTTTTGTTTCCGAATTAATTTTAATCAAACACTATTTGCAAAGATTCTGGGAACTTACAAGCTGTGGAAAATCTTTCATTACAAAACAGTGAAGCAGCATAGGTTTGTGTAAAATGCAAAATGTAAAATGCAGTGCGGCCCTTTTTTTTTTTTAAATCATATTACTGAGATTCTCACTTCAAGACAGTAAGAGCATCTTATCTTTCTTCCACTCGAAAATTATAAATACAGCCAAGTAGTTTTCCTTATGATGGCCTGAATCAACATGTAAGACAAGCCCTACTTCATTATAAACTGAGAGTAGAGCTTTCAGTTTCAATAAACAGTGATTGATATCAGCAGTGCTTTGCTTTCCCATTAGCAGCTGCAGAGCGGGCACAGCACACCTGCTCACTCACACCTAGCAAAACAAGCAGGCCAACACGGCCACATCCCAGGGAAGAGACCAGGAGCCGCTTCCCCTTCCCACAAGGCACTGGGCACAGACACACATCCTGGTTCCAATAACCCCTTCCCAGCTGCACTCATCACCTGGTGGCTGACGTGGCCTCGCACTAAGGCTGGGATCAGTACAAGCAGTAAGGGAGCGGCCACCCGGCTCGTCCTGCTGGCGCAGCTCAGCAAACAGCAGCTTCCAGCAGGGGATGTTGTCATACTGTGACCCTGAAAGATGTGGCAGCGCCAATCTGCATAACCATTCAGTTACGTTAGAAAGTCAACATTACAAACAGTGCAGTCACTGCATGAATAGAAAAAAAGAAAAAGAAAAAACCTACACACCTGTGGCCCCTCAACAACTGCAGGTAAACGCTTCAAGGAATAGCCAAGATGTTCTGCGCAGAGAAATTTTATTTTCAGAAGATAAGGGTTACGATTTGAAAGTTGCATAGAAAATGAATGCTCCTTTCCAGCTTTGCACTTCTGTTTATAAACCATTCTTTCCATCCTAGTTCTACAGCAGTGGATCTTTCCCCAGCTGATGGTAGCTCTAAGAGAGGTGAGAAAGGATCTTTACTTTAAAAGTGTGCCTTGAACTTACACCTGAAAGCTCTACGTCTTCATCTACGGAATAACTTGGTTTCAGCTGTGTCTCTTTCTGTAAGTGCAGTCATGAAAACAGGTGAGCCAGTTAACTTCTCTGTAAACTGCTTGGGGTTTCACTGAAAGTCCAGCAACTGACTGAAACTCCCACGTGCAGCTCTGGATGAAGAGAAGGCTGCATCTTCTTATTTACTGCTTGTCTTTAATTTCAAAAATGAATCTAAAAAGCTCATTGCAAACTTAATATTTTAGAGAAAGACTACAGAGTATCACTGAATGTGTTTGGACACTGTTCTGGAAAGCCATTGATAAAAACACTGTCTAGTTTACATTCCCAGTAATTTTATGCTTGCAGCATGCAAATACATTGCAACCATCAGTGCAGAAAACTGTATCTTGACACAAATTACTGCATTTAGTTGTCCACTTATGCAGGGATCATTTCTAGGACAACTGGTACCAGTTACAGGGTTTTACAACTATTGCTCTAAAATCAAGCAACAGCCTAAAACCTGACTTAAAAAAAAAGTTTTCAATTACATTATTATAATGTAACTAGCATTCATGAATGTAAGTATTACTACAATTAAAATACACAAGTCACAGCGATTGCTGAGATTCTTTCCATAGTAGGTATTTCATACACAATGTCACATCTACATGCTTCATTTTAAATAAGTGATCAACATAGAGAAAACACATTTTTGACCATGCAGAAAAATAAATGGTGTCTACATGTACAGCACTGGAGGTTGGGGGGGGGGGGGAAATCAGTGCATAATTTGCTCAAGATATGTAGGCTGTTCCAAAAGTAATGCCTCCTATTTTATTTCCATGGAAACTACAACAGATACAAAGAGCACAATAACACTATTTGATAGAGCCAATTCTCAGCTACAAAACACTTTTTTTCAGCATAGTCACCACCAATAGCTATACATTTTCACCAATAACGAACAAGAGCCTACATGACACGCTCATGAAAATCTATACCAGCAGAGTGACCAACTGTTTCACAGCTGCTATGATGACGCCACTGCTAGGAAAATGCTGCCCATGCAGTCTCATCAGCCTGAACAGATGGAAGTCAGACGGCACAAAATCTGGACTATATGGTGGTTGTGCTTGGACAGTCCAGCCAAGATTGGTGAGCTACATGACCTTCAAACTGGTATGGGGCCTGGATTTATTGTGTTGCAAGAGAAAGATTGTCTTCTTCTCTGTCCTGACTCTGGAAGTTTGAGCCTTCAGCTTAATTAGCACCGTGATGTCACAGAGTTGAGTTTGTCTGATTTCCAGGAAATCCAGAAGGATCACCCTTTTCTTATCCCAAAAGGCAGTGCACATCACTTTACACGCATCTAGAACTTTTTCTTTGATGGGGATTTCACATATCGCCACTCCATGGACTGGGGTTTTGACTCCAGCTTGTAGCAGTGTCACATCTCATTAGCGGTAATGATGTAATCCAGGAAACTATCACCTTCAGCCTTGTTTTGGTTCAGTAGGTCCTGACAAACTCGCACACAGTGTTCTTTCTGTTCCTGTGTGAGCACTCATGGGACTCACCTAGCACAAACCTTGCAATATTTCAACACTATCACTATCATTTCCAAAACACTGAAGCTGATATTCCCTGATTGTAATCTGATGATTTGTGCAAATGAGCTAATTGAGACACTCCTCATTTCATGGTGCAATAGCTGTGTGCAGCCACTGAGAATATGGCTTGTCTCTAACACCGCTGTAGCCACTGCTGAAACGCACCACCCACCACCTCACTGTGCTCACACCCACTGTTTGGTCAACACAAGCACTCAACAGCCACCACTGATTGTCAGTGATTCCCCCACATGGAGGAATTAAATGACAATCGTTCACTTCGTATGAACTTCCACATCAGAAACCATTCTGTCAGACCACCCCCTCTGCTGCCATCCGTTGAACAGCAACAAAATGTAATGGAACATTGGTGGGAAGCTTCAACCTCTACTGCCATACCACCACCATCCACCTCTGATATCATGGGCCAACATAATAAAATAGCAGGGATTACTTTCAGACCAGCTCTCATACCTTCCAAGGCATGTGTGTTTTACATGCTAAGGAGAGCAAGGGTGTTCCTAGTACATGGCAGTTAAGTCAACACCTTAAGTCCATAGTCCAAGCACTACACAACCCTATGCTTGTGAGAAGCAGCACATCAAATATCAAGCTTTCATGCAAGTCTTCCCCAGGGCCTGGAGCTTCCCTCTTCCATTTCCATGAGAGCTGCTGGGTGGACGTGATATGTAACAGTGACAGGAGATCAACGCGATGAGATGGAGAGAACCCAATAAGGACCTCTCAAGTAAAGCAGTTAAGTCCTAGAAAGGGTTATGACTGTTACACAGACCTTGCACTGGTCTGTCCTTATTAGAGAGAAATCTTCACCAAACAGTACTGAACTTCACGCCATGCGGGTTTATTCCTAGAAAGAACCTGAGATAGACTAGATCAGCAGTCACAGCTGCAGGGCAAGGCCATGACTCATGGCATAACACTCAAGCTGTCAAGGAACACGAGGGTACTTTAGCCTATTTTGGTACGTATTTACTTCCCTCAGTCGCTTGTGCTGCCAACAGGGAGATGTTACCAGTGAAGAATGAGGCTGCTGCATCCATGGAAGACAAACAGTGGCTGTCAAGGGCTAAAGAAAAAAGGAACAGATCAACTACTCCATTACTAACACCTAATGGACAAAAGCTGAGGAGTCTCAAAACTAATCAGGAGCAGGTGGCTGCTGCACATGGGAGGAAATCACTGCTGCATTTTCTGTCAGAAGTGGATGGCCAAAGAGTTTGCTAAAAGCAAGGCTGTGAGGCTCAAGGCCTTGAGGGAGCAACTGGAGGCGGGCAGAAATCCCAGGAAAACCTCTGTGGCTTTCAGCTTCTGACAACTTGCAGTCTCTTAGACACTTCTAATGTAATCCTGCAGATGTAATCCAGCTAACAGGACTTCTTTATTTAAAATGTTGCTTTGTAGAGATCCTTAATAATAGTATTCAGAGGACAAGTATGAGAGAACTCAGATCACTGCAGGGTCAGAGCACAGGGCTCCCCTGAATGCCCTTCCCCAGCCCTGTCTGTGCTCCAGGCACAGTGGTAGCAGAGCACTGAGACAGAGCTGGAAGTCAGCCCGCAGCCACAGCTGGGAGGGCATTCTGACATTCTCATTCACTTTTGTTAATTGGTACAAAGTAGAGATGGATACCCAAAGCACTCTCCTGTCACTCAGAGCACCATACTGATTCTCTCCTCTGGAAGTCTTCTCTTACTGGACATCTACAGCATAGAACTGAAAAAAAAAAAACCAGCAATCTGAAGAAGAACTAAGAGCTGGCAGTCAAAGTGGCATATTTGAGAGTCCCATTCCAGTTAACACAGAGGTAGGAAATACCCTTGTTAAGGCAACCACTACATGATGTTATGATGTGGAATACCAATAACCGAAAATCACAAAACCATGACACCTGCTTATCCTGTGAATGATACTGCATCAGCTGCACTAAATCACCAAGGCGACTAAACAGACAACAAAATGTGCCGCTGTTTAAATGTGCCATCTTTCAGCCTCTGAGTGCCTCATCTTTCTGTACTGAGGCACAGCCACTACGGGGAGCCTCTCTTTAAGTGAGAAGACTACTGCCCCAAACCAGCACCAAGAAAAACAATTCAGACCTCTCTGACAAACAAGCTTCACAAGCTCTGCACTTGGAGCAATACTTCACCTTCGCAGAGAATATTTGTAAAGAAATGTTTGTTCTTGAGGATAACTGATGGTCCTAACACACAAGTGAAGAGGGAGCTCTGAGTCCTCACTACTGTCTTTCCAATGAAACTGTGTAGTAACAACTGTCTCCCATCTTATTTTTCCCCCATAATCTGGTCACATTCCATCTAATCTTTTAATTACACTCTTCATAAAGCAAGATCTAGTTGAAATATCAATTATTACAAAACCTAGCAACACAGAATTGAATTTTCACTCAGAAGTGGAACAAAAATACTTTTATTTACATTTTTAAAATGTCTGTTTTTCCCAAATCAAAACAGTCTGGACTGCTAACGGTACTGCAAAAGGGCAGCATCAGGAGGCAGAATTAATTATCCACCGGAGAAGAACTCATTAAACCGAGCACTTTAGGTAACTATGAGTAGGACAGAAACCAGACATGAGAGCTTCTAATAAAGCACAAAGAACTGGCAGTGAAGCACCAAACAGCTCACAGGTGACTGCATTTCTGAGTTCCTTATTACCCACTCTTACCTTCCCACTTCATATAACTTATATTTCCACACAGTAAGAAACTAATGAAATAAGAATGCCAAAGTATTTTCCCTATTAAAAAGTTTTACAACCCAGTGTCAAGGCAACAGGTCTAAATGTAGACAAGGTTTGGAGCAGGGAAAGCAGAATCCCTTTCTCTAATGCTTCTGACCTACCACAATAACGTGAAAGCTTCCCAGGGTCTATGCTTCCAATGCAGAGCACAAGCTTTCAGCACTGCAAATGCCCATTGCTCCTCACCTTCAGGTGCCACATGACCCACATTCCCAACACTGTCAAGCTCACATCCTCATTCACCTGCTCTGAGATTACTTTGCTCTACCTTCCTAAAGGACTTTTTAATTGCTGAAATGTAAAGACCTTTCAAGTACCATTTCAGTTTGCCAGAGCATGAAACTCAAACTTAGCTATAAATTACCTAAAGCACTCAGCAGCAAAGTCCTTTAATTAATCTTGTGCCAACTGCTTGTAAGGAATAGAAAAGGCTCATGGGAGTACTTGAAGAATAACAGCAATCAGCAGTACAGGTGTCAGTTCTGGAAGTTAAGTCTATATTATTCTGCTGAGATTTATCTTTAATGTATTTACAGAGCTGGGTTGATTTTAGCCACCCTATTTTTCTGGGCAATGACAAGCATATGATAATTTGTAAGTAGGTATCTATCAACACTTTGCTGGTGTTTCCAGTCAGGTAGAATTACTTACTGTTACAAATCAATCTGGGAATAGTGTAACAACAATTCATTGTAATGGCAACAAATAATCTCCGGCATTTCAGCAGGGCTCCAGCATCAGGCAGCAGCGAGCACAGGGCTCTGACTGGTGCCACCAGGGCACTGCCTGCCAAGCACACGGGATGGAGGGGAACGGAGAGAGAACACAGACTGTAGAGGAAGCCTGAGGAACTCAAACAAATAAAAAAATAAAAAAAATCAGGCTATGGCATGCATTCACAGAAACAGTCATATTGAAAAGACTACAACTGATGTAATTAATTTTTATTTTTAAATAATGTGTTACTCATGAGTCCCAGAACACTTTTCTAAGATGTAAACAAACATTAGGCACACCTTACAGAACAGCAAATGGAGGCAGCAAGTGCCACAGTCACTTAAAAGTCAAGTCACCAGGAAGTGATGAATCAAGAAGTTAGGCCAGTCTTATGTTTGCCTTAGCAAAACCCAGCACATCTGGCACTGGGGGTTTCACTGGGGGTGCACGTCAGGCCTTCCAACACTGTAACAGGCACTTTCTTACTGCTGGATTTTATGTCAGCCTGTCTTCTGAATGGCAAAGTGAAATAACTGTCTGCATGTATTTAAGTTATTTTAACACAAGGCTCATTGTAATTCAACCTTGAGACTACAAAACTGTATGACATGGCACAACAGCTTCACACTATTTCACACTGTGGGAAAATGAATTCAAGGCCATGTCTCTTTCCTTTATATCAGTACGAAATAATGTTTCTTCAGGATTTATTGCTACTACAGCAGAGACTGGCTGTGCAAGCTCCAACTGCTAAGGCAGGCAACTCAACTTGCTGTTTGTACTGGCAAAATTTTCCATGACTTAGAAAACTAACGGCTACAATCCCTAACAGAACAAGTTTCCAGAGTACAGAACACACAGAGCAATTGTGAAAATGAAATGCAGCAGAACAAACATCTCAGTTTACCGTTGCTTCAGGGATCTATGTATTTTTGGGACTGATAATGCATGACAAATAGAAATCCAAACCAGAGCAATGGTGGAGCAAACACTTCTCAGTCCATTACTGCTTTAGGGACACACGTATTTTAGTGATGATAATATATGATAAATAGAAATCTAAACCAAGGAGAGACATATATTGCTTCTGAATGACTCAGCTACATCGGGAGCAGATTTACACAGGACTGAGAAGTATGCACACAGGCATTTTTCTGTTTAGCTACAACTAACTGAATCATTTAGGTTCAGAAAGAAACAGCATTTCTGCAAGAAAAATGTCATAGAAGACCAATGTAAACATTTCCAAAGTATTACGTGCTTTATTTTCAAATACCAGCTCAGAAGTCTTCAAAACTTCTCTAGCAGATCTTCCTGAAGCCGTATTTTCCGCTGCACCCCAGTACAATATCCATATCTATCATACATACCTGCTCTCCTATGAGTCTATGACTACCTCATAAATACATCTCCTGTAAACTACTAATTAGTAGAGTACTTTATCAAGATCATGAGGCAAAGAAATAATTGTTGCCATAATGTCAGTGGAATCACACTGGCTGAAAGCTGGTGAAGGAACGCTGAATCAGGCCTCCTGAAGTTCTCTTACTGCCACAGCACAGATGAAAACTGGTTACTCTCTGAAGGTGTTAGACCATACAAGCCCACATGATCTAAGCTGAGAAACATGCATCCCTACTTGATAAAAAGAAGAAAGAATTGAGCCAAGAAACATATACTATCACTTGAGAAAAAATTAAAGAAGCAGAAAGAACTGCTCCATGCCCCAACGCAGCTTTTCACATCTTCTCCTGTCCTCCAGAGCACAGTTGTGGAATCCATTCCCAGAACAATCATCCTGAAAATCCATTCAGTTGGTTTATGGTATCCTTTGGCATAGCTTCCTTCCATTACACTTTTTTCCCCAGCACAGAAATTAACTTCTAATTAAAACATCTACCAATGTAATTGCATTGCATTACTTGACACCTCCATACACAGACTTCTTCAGACATTTGGATTTCTGCTTCCCAGCACGACTGCCCAGGACACCTGGATCACAGATTCCTTCTCATCACCACTGGCCAGGAAGCCCAGGAGCAGCGGACGGATTACTGGAGTACAGTTATTGCTACTTCAGCACTCATGCTTCCAGTTCTCCCCTCTTTGGGTCAGCAAAGCAGGTGTAGCTTCCCTACATCCTAGCTCAAAAGAAGCCCCCTCAGGTAAAACTTGGCAACAAAGGAAACACTGCAGCTAAACAGACTTAAATCAAAGAGTGGAATAGTTTGACTGTAAAGTGGTCCATAAGAAGTCCTCATCACACCGAGCACTTACAGCTTCACTTCACATAACCTGAGAAGAGGAAGAAAAGTAGCATTTATACAATAAAGTCCTTAAGAAGTTTCACCATTATAGGGTGAATTACTCAGAATTGACTTCTGAATAGACTAAATAAATGTTCTAAATAGGTGGCTCAGATCTTCCTAAAGATCAATTTATGTTACAGAAGAGAAAGCTCTGCTGGTCTTGAGCTACCAGGAAAAGTCTTTTCTGCACCGCTGTGTATGTAAGCTCAGAGCACCATTTCCCTCTGTGCAAGGGAGCACTCCACATCAAAGTGGATAATGATTAATCACCCAGATAGTACTTGGGTGACAGGCAAAGCAATTAACTTTGAGTCAGGGAGAGGCCCTGCAGTGATACAACGGACAGGTTTCGACTCCAGGGAATGAAGATTCAGAAACAGGTGAGGACAGGCAGAATCAAAGCCAAAGCACAACCCACATCTTTCCTTACTTCAGAATTCACCAACAGCAAACACAAGCAAAACAACAACAGAGCTTGACCTAAAAATTATTCCTTACAGCTAGAATTTTTTGCAGAAGTACACAAGCTGTTGAACACTCTAACATTCTGTTTACCTTCCCAAATAAAGCTGCAGGCTTAGGGCAGGAGGGGAGAGAAGCCCTGAACCTGCAGAACATTAGGATGCACAGAGGTAATCACAAAGAGCTCACAGGTGTAGGCAACCCTCCCCAAGAGTCAGACTTAAGATAAATAGCACCTTTCCAGATAAGCTTTCAAATAAACCAGTAAAGCACATTCCAACTTACTAGAAGAGAGGAACTAAAGAGAAGTTTGCATTATTTGTGTAATAATAATAATGCAAGAGCTCCCGTCCCCAGATTTCTGCTACACAGACCAATAATTATTCCCAGGAACATTCTAGTCAATCATTACAATAGAAAGAATCTACTTTCTGTGCCTGGCTTTTCCTCCTACCTAAGAACAACACACAGCACAGAACCAGATCCCAGAATTTGGCTCAAAATATTCCTAGAGTAACTGAAACTCTGGACTAAAACATCTTGAATGCCTACATACAATATTTTGTCTCTTCCACCCTGGTTTGAGATCTTGAAGTTGTTGTTCAGACATCTGTGGTTTTCCATCCATCCCGATCCACTGTGAACTGGACTGGTGAGGTCAGCAGCACCTATGATTAATGCAGCAGCAGGATCCATGAGGCAAAAGTCTTAGCTGGTGAACTCAGAAGTGAATAAAACCGGTCTTACCTTTTCCCCTCAGGCAGAATCCCCATTCCTGCGCTGACATAGCTACTACTAACCTCAACAGTCCAGTAATTGTAGACCTGTAAACAAACAGGAGAGGTCACTTACACGCAAATATTTGCTGCAGCACACATAGCTCTGGTCTCAGCCAGCACTTCCCTTGTGCTCACAGTGGCCTAGCTCATCTGCTGCCACACCATCTTGCCTGGATGTTATTCTCTGCCCAGGATCCATCATGGATCTGACCAACAACCATCAAAAATTAACTGATCAAATCAAAAGAACAAGTAGTTCATGGTGAGTTCCCTCAATTTTATCTCCTTAGCCTCACAGATTAAACAAAACTTCCTAAAAAGGCAGCTATAAACAGAAAATTAAGTTAAAAATAACAATTAAACAAAGTTATTTCTAATTGGATTAGGATTTATGAATGTAGCACATTGACCTGAAACTTAGTAATAAAAAAAAAAAATCACAGGAAACAGTGTTTCTTTCCCACTATAATTCATATGGCACGCAGGAAGACTCCAAAAGCATACTAGCTCTGACCGGAGGCATCTACCTTCAGGATTCTGGACCAGCTAAGGACCTGATCTCTCTTCACCAGCTATACAAGACAAGATTCTCTCCTTCATCCCACCGTGGGTGGGAGGGAATCAGGGGGAAGAGTGAGCCTTGGTGCAGCCTATTCCTTTGGCCAGTTTGGGTCAGCTGTCCTGTTGCCATCTGCTCCCAGCTCCTGGTGCACCCCCAGCTCCTCACTGGCAGGGCAGCATGAGAAGCCGAAACACCCTTGGCTCTGTGCAGCACTGCTCAACAACTGAAACACTGGTGTGCTATCAATATTACTCTCACTCTAAATCCAAAACAGCACACCGTACCAGCTACTAGGAAGAAAATTAACTCTGTCCCAGCCGAACACCAGGATACGTGGCTATGCACAAAGACATCCCTAACACTGCCTTCCAGCTGCTGGAAGACAACCATCCTTTCCCAAAGTGATTAAGTCTGCAGGCTCATTACAACCACAATTACTGGCTTTGCCTTCCTGAAAGCTCACAGGAGAAACAGTGGGGAAAATCATGCACATGAGGCTCCTGACAAAAGGAGAGGAGATTTTGGGAACAGAAGGGCTCTAACTCCTTGTTTCTGTCCAAGATAGAAAAAGTTAAGTCTGTGGAAATTCCCACTTCTGGGAAAAGGCCAGGAAACTCTTGCCGTAGAGCCACAACTAATGGTATAGGTTTCTAACATTATTTTTGTCTAGACTACAAAAGTATGGGCCATTGCCAGGCAAATCTATTTTTGGATATACCTTTCTGCTTACACAGCAGGTCTGCCACTATTTCTGGCATTCTCTTTGTGTCTATCATCTGGAGATGGACCATCAATTTGTTACGTACACAGCTGCACGTGCCCGGCTGGCTGCTTACACTACAGAGCCCTTCAGCGCTTCTGGTTGGTACGAGACCTGTGTAAACCAGGGTCTCCCAGGGAAGCCTCACCTCCCCTTTGGGGCTGCTCAGCCTCACAGGGGCCCCCGTCAGTCCCTCCCCATGCTAGAAACACCAGGCACCACAGGGCTGCCAGGCCCTGACTTGCTGCTCAGAGCAGGTAGAACACGGTTGCTGTGTGAAATGCTCACTAGTGACAGCAAGCTCCAAGGCAGAGGCAGCGCTTCTGAGGAAGAGATGCTGAGGAGCCAATGCCTGATGGAAGGACACCAGGAGTTAAAAGCAAGCCCCAGCACAGACACAGGTTTTTAACATCCTTGCTGTTTAAATGAAAGTAGCTAAATAAGAGACCCACAGAGGCAGAGTATACATTTACTAAATGCCAAGGCGCCAAGCAGATCGTGGCCCATGCAGAGCCAAGCCAGAGGCACGGGGGCTTTGGAGAAGAGAGTGTGCATCTCACCCACACCAGTGGATGTGTCTGGCAAAGGAAGAAGGCACTGAGCCTCTGAGCTAGGAAACACTGCTTCAGGTACTGGGTATACAAGCGTTCAAAATGAGAAACCACCAAGGAAAACCTCACTCTCAAAACAGACACACACTCAGACTAAATTCTTGAAAAAAGCACATATCTAAAGCCTCCAGCACAACACAGGAAGGTCAGAAATGGAATGAAAAGGAAAGTAGGTTTTTTAAAGCTTCATTTCTTCTACAAATACCATTAAAAAAAATTCTAGAATAGTTTACATTCTATTAGATCAGAAGACCTACAGAAGATACGGTTGTGAAATGACTGGAACCCTCACCCAGAACTGTGTTGCACAAGATCTCTACAACATATGTATTATTGTTTGTCTTGTTCTTCGGTCACAGGCATAGTCAACAGAGAAAGAACTCTCTCCTCGATTCCAGCAGTCAGTGGCTTTAGGCTTTCAGCAGCTATAAAGAGTGTCCCACCAGATCCAGCCTCTTCGGAAGCTTCAAATCAACCGTGCTGTAGCTGGGACACAAGACTCAGTTCTGCACCACAGAAGACCATAAAGCAAAAAAAAAAAAAAAACATTCATGAGGCCCATAACAATTGCACAGTAACAGTGTGCAACACAGTCATAGTGGTCTGGGTTGAGTTCAGCCATCTTAGGCAGAAATAACTGATTTTCAGAACCTTCATAGGCACAAACGCTTGCCAGGCTTTGATGGAATAATCCCTAAGATTTCCAAAACACTACATTTTAAAAGAAATTAACATATCTAGAAATCCAACTTATTCTATTAAAAAGAAACAAACTCCACTAAAGAGCATACAACTACCGATAATGAGATAAGAAAAAAGATAATTAAAAAAAAATCTCTGTTTCAGCATCTACTTTCAGTATTTCTTTTTTCATTGCTTCTCAGGAAGCAACTGAGAAATCACACAGTAGTACGCTCAGAATAAAAATGAAGTGCATATTCTGACAGCTCACTGAAGACAGCGGCCAACATTTCAAGTCTGCTGCCCAGACTGTCCTCAGATGTCCTCTGTCATACCTCTCCTGATGGGGCTGTTATGAACTTCAGCCAGCAAGTCACTGAAAGGCAAGAGCTGCAGCTGAATGACTTTCTGTCTCAACATCATCACGCTCGGCAGTGGGTGCCACTGATCTCTTGCTCCTGGAGCAAACCAGGCATTTTGAGAAGAAGCCCATCTGTAGGATCCACATGGATGATCGCAACAGGTAGGGAAACATTTGTGTTGAATGCTGCAAGCTTCCTCCAAGCTGTTTTTTTTTTTGTGAAGAGTAAGAGAATCATACAAGTTCCAATTTATGCAACATAGTAACTGGGTGCATTGTACTGTCTCAACATGAAAAAATATTGAAAATACAACATGAAATACGCCTTGATAAAACCTCAGCAGTATAATCAACTGTAGGGAAAGATACTTTAAAGGATTCCCACGTTCAGTTTCAAGGTTTATGAAGTACAGGACTTTCTTCTAGGTTAGATCAACACAACAACACAAAGCCCACCCAGAAAAGGGAAAACAGAAAACAAAAAAAAAAATCAACAAAAAAAACTCATGCAGTCACAGAAGAAACACCCTTACGACTTTAAACAACTTCTAGAAGAATCAGAAGCCAAAAAATTCTCTTAGCTATAACTCAGTGTGCGTAACACATTATTGTGACCAGATCCCCAAATATTTGCCAAAGGTAGCGATGTGCTGACCTCTGGGTCCTACACCAACAACACCACAGCATCAGACAAAGCAATAATGGAGCAGCGCTCACTGACACGATAGCGAGCTGCACATAGGACTGTGCAAAGACTCCAATGCCCATAAAATAAGAGGACTTCAGAAAACAATTTTTCTCCTTAACATATCCCTGGTATCCTGCAAGATCACAGATACAGTCCCAAACTGAAGTTTCCTTCCAGGAATGAAGCAGATGCTCCTGCTCAAGAGCCAACAGATCAAGCGTTAATGAGGCACAGAGCCAACTCCAGAGCACACACAGTAATTCAGGCAGCTGTAGATGCTGGAACCTCAGAGGAGCAGCTCTGGTCAGTGGCCATATGGAGCCCATTCCAGCAACGTGGCTGTTTGTCTGCCCATTCCCTTCCATCCCCAAGGCAAGCTACTACTTACAAACCACTGAAATCTGCGTTAAAACAGACTATGAATCATGGATCGAAAATTATAGGCATCGGCTAAAGTAACACAATGTATTTGGGGGATGAGGGTTACTTTCCCCTCCAAAGCGTACTAAGGCATAAGCACCTTTAAAACTGTGGTTGGTGCCCACTCAAAAACAGACTGGAGGCTGCAGGCTTCCCACGGCAGGGTGGAGGGGAAGAAGTGGAGATTGATCTGTAATTTTCCAAGAGAAAATGCACATCATCTGAGAAGAAGTTCTGTAGCATACTTAAAAAGTTAGAAATAATAATAATAGAAAAAACGCACACCCTCATCTTGATCACAGTGGTTATTTTTGCAATAATTTCACAGCACATGTGGTAGTCCAGGTGATAAGGCGGCCCTTTTTTGACCACTGTGAAGATAACACGGAGCTGGTACTACACGATGCGAGCATTTGGGTTATATTTGGTTATTTTTATTTGCTGCTGGCCCAGAAAGTCAGCAGGAACCAGTCCCAACGGGGGAGCCCTGCACCATATGCCAGCCATTTTCGCTCCTGCATTCAGCCTTATTACCTCTACTCAGAAAGTGACCTACATATGCAATAACAAGATGCTGCCAGGAACACTGCATATGCCACATTCAAATACAGCATGTGGAAAAGAAAGCCAAGCATTCTGAGTGGAAAGCAAGCATTGAGCATTAGGCTCACATTGCCAGGTACCAGCAGTGACAGAGGTCAGAGAGAAGACACGGCACCTGCCCAGGCTGGCCCCACTGCACTGCAGAGCTGGGAGCAGACCACGTGCCCCTCCAGCAGCAACTCTGCTAAGGGCTTGGGTAGTGTGCATGAAGAAACAACCACTGATTTAAAAAAAAAAACCCTCTTACTCAATGAGGAGCTGATCATTAATTGCATACCATCTATTCTGCATGCTGAACAAGGCAGGGAAATCTAATCATGCAACTAATGATGTACATGATAGCAACCAAACTCTGGGTAGCTTCAGCAGCTCTCCTTCCACAGACAGCACCTAAGTTTTTCTGAAGGCTTCACATTAACTTAACATTACCAGACACAGAAGTATGCTCCATATCGATGCATTTCTTCCTAGCTAGGCTCATACAAAGAGCTACTGAGCACACATGATCCAGTTTTCTAAGCATTTGAATGTCACCCTCATTTTTTTGAGGAACATCCATCCAAATGTTACATTCCTGACAGTAGGGTCAGCCAAATTCCTAAAGAGTCATGGGCATCAGAGCTGCTCAGGAGAGGGAGTACAGGAAGGAACAATGGCTGCAGCCTCGTCCTTAATCTGTTTTGCCTGAAGTTTTCTGAAGAGCTTCAGCCCGGGATGGATGTTCACTCACTGTATCCCTTCAACCCTGCATTTAAAAATTCAGCCCTGAAAAGAGCTCAGTGTGTTAGCCTGCTCATCATGCTGACAGTGGTTTTCATTTCTTGCATTCCATGTACTCTGTATATGCAGTGGGGGATGCGGGAGGGGGACACGTCACTTCCCAATCATAAAAATCTGCTCAACACTGGCAACACACGAGGACTTCGGTTTGTCCTTGAGAAAAGGTCTACTTTCCAGAAACATCTCCTTCTGTAATCACTGGAGAGAAATGGAGAATTCTATCTCTGAGCAGCTCTATGGAAAATGCTGTGAAACAGAGAAGACAGGCAAGTAAGAGACGTTCCTCATTTCAGCATACATCCCGTGGTTTTCATCCTGAAAGTTTAACCGCAGCCCTTTCTAAATCACAGTCACAAGAAAAAAGCCCATCTTCTCCCACGGACACAATTAGCACAGATCCACACTGACTGAAGCCACACAGGCAACCACCATCTGTTTTTACAGCACCATAGCACTGTCTGCAACACAGTCACTCATTTACTAAATACAAGCAAATGCACAGCGACGGAACATCATTCATGCTGCGCAATCAATAGAGCACTACAAGAAAGATTTCAAAAAGGAATAAAATTACACGCAACTAAGAAGTTGTT
Source organism: Numida meleagris (assembly GCF_002078875.1). Taxonomy (NCBI): domain Eukaryota; kingdom Metazoa; phylum Chordata; class Aves; order Galliformes; family Numididae; genus Numida; species Numida meleagris. Next base: position 14,938,421 of record NC_034409.1, on the reverse strand, counting down.
ACTGGTTTGCACGTAGGAAAGCATTTCCCAAGACTACAGCACTCTACCTGTGCATTTCAGCAGCTAGCACCATGACTGAGGTGATACTGCACTGAAGAGTCTCTTTACTCCTGGGCTAGGAAGGCTGCACTCACTGCTGGCAGCCAAAGGGCTCAGAGAAGAGAGAAAAAACTGATTAGAAGTTCCTTCGATTTCTAATTCCATCATGAAATCATCCAGGCTCCCTCTGGTGGAGGGCTCAATGCGGCATTTAGTGACAGACTGCTGGACAAGAACAGTTTTCAACCCCAATTTTTTCTTTTGCAAAATAAACCTCATTAGGATTGGACTCTTGCAGTGCTTCTGTGATGGCAATCTAAGGCAATGTTTGGTTTCTGGCCAGAACCTGTTTCACACATAAAGAAGAGCAACCTCTGATAAAAAAGGAAAATAGCTACTTTTATTATACTTTTTATTTTAAACATTAATCTCTTCGTGCTCAAAAATGCTCATGGTGCTTTGCAGTCCTTCCTTCTGCTTCCCAGGGCACAGCAGAAAGACCACCTCTCTCTCTGAGGTGGGAAGAGGACAGCAGCCACTCCCCAGATCACACTGAGATCTGTGGCTCCACAGAAGAGCAGCCCCTCAGCTCCCAGTTCCCATTTTGATACTCTGTACATTAACCACCAAGTCTCACATCCCCCAGACAATGCCAGCGTTAATCATTCGCAGCACTATAAGATGACATCGAGAGGCCAGTGCATTTCCCTGGGACACATACACAAAGTCACGCCAGCCTTCCCATTTTCTCTCTATTTCCCCCACCCCAAAAGACGGTACTGCAGCCAGCTACGTCCAACAAACCACACGAGAAGCTTCATAAATGCAGAAGGGGGTCACATTTCACATTTTTAATAAGTACCAGTAAATATACGTGCTACATAATGCCATCAAAATACCCGTTCTGCCCTTTTATATCAAAAACAGTTTTGTCTCCTGAAAATAACAACAAAGCTTATCAACATTTTGCACTCTGAAGTTTGATTTAAAAAGGCACGAGGCATTAGCATTTCAAGAAATAAAAGCTCAACCCCAACTTGGGGTAGGAAGACTGCCAGCTGCAGGAGATGCGCCTGCTGCACAGGGAAGTCAGCACGAGACCTTTCAGAGATAGAGCCAATTTTATTTCCAACTGCCTTCACTATGACTCACTTTTTTCTTTAATAAGACTCCGAATTGCATCCCAGCAAGCATGTGTATAGCATGCCAGAGAACTGAAAAATATATTCAATGGTTAAGAGACAGAATGTAGTTTTACAGAGAAAACAAGTCTGATTCTTCGCTTGTCCTCATGCTTTTAGATACTAAGGGTTGTGAGATCACAGAAAAGGAGTTACTTCTCTCTTTCTCTAAGACAGCGTTCCACATAACCTCACAGTGCCTACTGTGGATTACGAATACTACTCAAACTACAAACTAGCAGAGTCTGACAGGGTAGCAGCCAAAACACAGCCCAAGTCCTGGGGACACTTAGGATTTACATGGCACAGAAAAGAGCCTTAAGGTAGGAGGAAACACTCCTCACCACTTCACCTTTTCCGGGACAAGTAAGAGAAAGTTTTACCAGGAATATCTGCTCACAAGCTATGCAACGCAGACAGGTAGGCAGCCCCAGAGCACGTCCCGTTCTGCCAGATGCCATCAATAAAACCCAAAGCTTTCCAGAGCAAACATCTCCGCCTCAGGATTACAGCCTGGCTCTGTCCCCACAGCATTCCTTTAGCTCCCAATGGAGCCAGAACCGTGCGGGGAATCAGAAGAGAGCGGTTTACGCTTCAGAAAGGCAGGCATCATCTGCTCACTCCCGACACTCCAGCCGCACCAGGTGAAGGCTTACGAGGTGAACTGTGAGCAGAGACCCCACAGGGGTCCACGTGCCGGAGGGGAGGGGGACAGCAGCCTCCCCGCAACACCCAGACGGCTGTCCGCCCCACAGCCAGCAGAAGGAAGAGGACAGCCCCGAGCACCCCCCCTTCCCTTCCCTTCCCAAACGGGGAAATAAAAACGTTTCGGGGCACAAAGAGCCACGTTTCGGGTTCTGCCGCCTCATTACATAAACGGGGCGCGGGCACAGCGGCTCGGACCCGGCTCCCGGGGACCCGGAGGACGCAGGGACGGAGGGGCCCGGCCGGCACTCACCGATGCCCAGTCCCACCACCACGCGGCCCCCCAGCAGCGTCTCCTTGTCGCGGGCGGCCGCCAACACGCCGGCCCCGGCCGTGAAGAGGCCGCTGGCCAGCAGGATGCAGGGCCGGCGGCCGCACAGCCCGTTGAGGACGCCGCCGGCCAGGGCGGAGAGCGCGGCGGCGCCCACCGTGCCGGAGACCAGCAGCTCCTGCCACAGCGCGTCCAGGTTCAGCTCCCGCTTGAGGAGCAGCAAGGCTCCCGACACCACGCCGGTGTCGTAGCCGAAGAGGAAGCCCCCGAGGGCGGAGAACACCGACACCACGTAGACGAAGCCGGGCGTCTCGTCCCGCTGGAACTGCCGCCGCGCCGCCCGCTCCAGCTCCGCGCCCGACGCCGCGCTGTTGAGGCTGGAGCACGACTCGGCGGCGATCAGGCTGCGCTCGCCCGCCGCCGCCGCGCCCGAGCCGGCGGCCCCCTCCGCCTGCCGCCGCCGCTTCTCGCCCATCAGGTTGCTCAGGCTCCGCAGCGTGTACTCCACATTGTCGCCGGCCTTGCGGGACATGGGACGGCCGCGGCGGGGCCCGCCCCGCCCGGGGGGAGGGCGGCTGCCGGGCTGCGGGGCGGCTCCGGCCGCGGCGGCTGCTGGCGCTCGCCCTGCCCGCCCCTCTCGGGCCGCGCTCAGCCGGGCCGCATAGCGCCCGCCGTCACCGCCGGCCGGACTTGAGGGGAAGTTGCCGCCGCTCCCAGCGCCCGGGCGGAGCCGGAGGCGGGGGCGGGCGGGGACAGCCGCCAGCGCGGCCCGGCGGGCGCCAAGGGCCGCCCCTCAGCGCTCCGCGCGTGCGCCGAGAGCCGCGTCTGCGCAGCGGCTCAGCCGTGTGGCGGCAGCGCGCTGGGGCGACGGGCGGCCCCGGGATGGGAGCGGGTGGGGGCGTGCGGGACGCGGTGGTTCCAGTCCCTCGCCTGGCTCGGCGGCCCGCCCGCTGACAGAGCCCGGAGTAACGGGTGTCCCGCGTAAAGATCGCGGTTAAATGAATGACTCCATCATTCGAATAAAGGCAAAACCTAAAGTTTATCTTCGTTGTTTTCTAAAGCTCCGGGCGGCAGAAGCAAATAGAAAAGCAGAGCAGTTACACAGAGAGGAAGGAGCGGGGAGGGGGAAACGAGCCCGGGGCTCGTGCTTGCCCTTGTGCTCAGTGACGGCGGAGCACAGCGTCCTGATCTTTCCGTTTCAAAGCGTTTTGACTTGGGATTCTCGTGAAGAGCTCGAAGAGGAAGGCTCTGCTCCGACAGTGTAGCGGGGTGACGCGTTCCCCCCGCGGTTCGGTGGGAGAAGCGCGCCTCCTGGCGGCGGGTGCCCGAAATACAAGCGGGTTTCTGTCGGAGGCCGCGGGCTGTGTCGGGCGGGCGGGGGGCGGCGGGAAAGGTCCTGTCAGGGTGAGACGGACTGCGGCGTTAGCACAGCCTTCCTGCCCACTTCACTGCCGCCTGCCGGGGTGCTCCTCGTGAGCCCAGCCAATAGATGGAAAGTGATGGCAATTCGTTGGGTCACAGCTGTTCTCAGCCCACACCCTGCGCGTAGCGCTAGCCACAGGGATTAAAACATTAGCAGGGGAGCAGAGTCCAAAGGCTGCACAGAGCCTTTTGCCTCTGTGTCAGAGCAGCAAAACGCTGGTGTGCTGTGCTCAGGTAATGCCGACTAGAATGGGTTGTGGTAAAGCTGTGTAGTGATTGCAGTGACAGCTGTGGTGCTGGATGATTAAATATAGCTCAGCTTCCATGTCTGAGAAGCCTCAACCAGGTAAAAATTGAACATGTTAACACCCAGTTGTTTTTAATTGAGATTTGGATAATATGGTGTAATTGGTACGGGGCACTCCTTATTGCTTTCAGCCGTAGGACCCAGCCCAGCACTCCAACAGGATCCAGGTAAATGGTTCACAGTGTATCCTTGGGAATGACACTGTGCTGCAGAAAGCTGTCCCCTCAGGCCCAAGGCTCTCCAGGAGCAGGCTGGCTCACGTCTCCGAAAGGCCATCAGCAGAGATGCACAATGTTCCAGAAGCCTCCCGACTCGCCCAGCTAGCGCAGCGCTCACTGCGTTCATATGGGGGCCCCAGTAAAAAATGTGGGACACAGCGCATTAAACAGAACATAGTCACAGTAAATCCCCAGCCAGCGAGGAATACAGAATATTGTCACAGCAGCTGGCTGTCACAAAAACAACCTGTCTTTTTAACAGCCACCTCAGAAGCTGGAGACGTTCTGTGTGCTCTAGTTAATACAGACTCAGGAGAGCTAACAAAAAGCTTTTTTTCTATGGCTGGCCCAACACAATCAAAAATAGATGTATTTCTTCTCAGATCCTGCTGTCAGGATTATCTCTTAAAAGCATTCCCTGAAGATGCACAACAAAGAGAAGTTCAGATGCAGGATATACTACACCAAAGACCGACTGCATGAGAAAGAGAGAGGATTTGTTTGGCTTTTGTATAGATCTTCATCACTGTGATCATCTCTCCGTAGTACCTGGATTTCATGATAACAGCTGCCCCATAAATGATTTCGCAGTAATGTATGGGGGTCAGGTCCATAGAAGGATTTGGGTGGATTTTAGGCGTGTTATTATTTCAGGAGAGTTTAATGTTTAATTGAAAGACTTCAAGATCCACTACACTGTCTCATTCTCTCCTGCAAGGTCTGTTTGCAGAATTGTTTGCAAGGCCATGTTGTGAACTAGATCAAAGAATCTGTCCAGCTTTAACAAATTCAGCTTTGTACATTTCAGCATAGAGCAGGAATAATTACAGGATTGTACTGCCTATGGATGGTTAATACATGGCACACATCAGAAGATGTCTTCCAGAAAGCTACTGAGAGCTTTGTGCGTGTGCCCAGACCTCCCCCAGGCCTGAGTATCTGGGAGTTAGTTCCCATCTCAGTGTTTCTTGGCACTTGAAAGCAGGTGGATTGATGCCTGAATCTCCTGGCCATTTCAGTCCGGCCAAGATCACAGCAAGATGCAGGTCTGTCATTTTATAGGTGAATGCCTGTTGGCCTCACATGGGAAATGGGAGAACCAAATCACAGACTTGTAATCCTTCCAATTCTTGCTTTGTGTTCTCTTTCATATATACAGAACCTGATCACAACCAACACCGACAGCTGAACAGAGGTCACCCTTCATATACAAAAAAGCTCTCCTCCACTGGACTCCTTTACATGGGAGTCTGTCTCTCTTGGTGTGCAGGGTGATTTTAAAGCCAGTTATTTACCTTCTACCTTGGTTATCTGAATCTGTAAACTAGGGCAACACTACTGACATCCTCTGTAACATCCATTCAAAACTAAAGTGTAATGAATTTATTAGTAAGGAACCTACTGAATTTATTAGGAAGAAACCATGCGTTTAATCCTACTGGTCAAATGTTATAGATAATTTACTTAGCAAGTAGAAAAGTTACAGTATTAGCACTGGAAAAGGCTGTAGATGATGATGTAAGAAGCTGACAAAATGGTGGGCTGACATGTTCCTTGCCCAATAGGCAGAGCTGGCTGCAGTACAGCTGAGGCTGCAGAAGACTTCACACCACAAGCTTTTTTAATTCCATATAACTTCACCAAAGTCATCATCTCAGCTCACATTTTGCATAACCACTCTCTCTTTCATTCTAAATATATATTTATAAATATATAAATCACAGCAAAACCACTTCAGACCCATTGAAAACGCAACTGTAAGAAACACGTGTTTTCTGAAGTTAAATTTTCTGTCTATTTTTACAGTCTCCAGCTTTTTCATGCATTAGAGCAGGACTGGATTTTTGGCAGGAGAACAGTTCCTTTCTGCCTTTAGCTGTCAAAAGAAAGATCCAGCAAGCTTTGCCTAAAAGTCCCTAGTAGAAATGACAGCAAGATGTGCATGAGCGTGCCACCAGACCCAAGTGAGCTCTGCCTGGGTCTGCAGCTATGTGGATCAACCTCCCTGCAGGCTTCCAGGGTTGAGATGTGGCACTGCTTTAAAAACGATGGCCCTGCATGTGCTGAAAGTCAGTGGCAGTACAAAATGGAGACCTTTACTATTCAGTTTGGGAATTTTTACATCCACTTACATGAAATGATGATTTACCAGGTTACAATCCTTATAAAGTCATTATTACCCCATAAAAGTTGTAACCACTTAGTTGTAACACCCTGCAATGTAAAAATCAAGGTGTGGGCACAACACTACCCACAAGACACTAGAGGAACAACTGCTCTCGATAACATCATATTTTCAAACAAATATGCGTCAACACAGAATGGTTTGTCTGTCTGCCAAAGAGAAACCTCTCTGAGCATTGCATACACAGCTGGAGAAGAACAGGTCCTCCCTCAAGTAAGCCCTTACTCTTGAGATCAGATCATAACCACAGTAATCCATAGAAGATCACAGATCGTGGGAAAGATGCCTGCAGGGAGAAGAGAACCATGTGCAAAACATCCATTTTAGTAAAAAACAAACAAACAAAAATCAACAATAACAAAAAAATAAAAAATAGGAAAGGCTTTTAGGCTTATGCATGACTTCATGCTATTCTGCATTCTTAGAAAAGTGATGGCTGACCCAGCATGAGTTCACTGCTTTATAAGCTCTCGCCTCATCAAAGTAAAATCTAACCTTCCAATTAAAGTCTCAAGAAGTGGAAGCCATATGTTTCAAGTGGCAGGTTAAAAGCTGTCTTTGCTGCCAGCCCTGACATTGCAGTGCCACTGAGCAGA